>NW_025725188.1:0-39615 GCF_021461395.2 Schistocerca americana | reverse complement strand
TGTATTCATTACCAGAGCGATGGCGAGGCATGACAGCATCTCTGTCTGACCAGAGAGTTCTTTATCGCTGCTAGTCGGCGCTTGGACCGCGCCAGACGACAGTAGTGGCACGCACCGGGTCGCCAGGAACAGTTGTTATATATATTGTAGCGCGAGTCGGGAGAGGTAGTAGTCGGTCGACAGTAGTAGCGGGTGGACGGTTGTACTGAGCGGGCGTCGGCGGCGTGCTCTGCTCGTCTCGCGACTCTGGTCACGGTTCGGGACGATGTATAGTATATTGTGTTATAATCAAGAGGTGGTGTGACGCTGCATTGCGCAAATCTGATAACGTATGTTCATTGTACTTATTTTGTTCAACAACACAAGCCCCACTATTACTTTTTTTCTAAAGTAACTTTTGTCTCTTAACGAAAAACATTCACTTTTTAAAGACTACTTCCTATGGCATTTCCCTCCAAGGAGTGCAATTAATTACCAGCCAGCACTCATTCATTGCACACAGCTGTGTAAGGGGTATCTACAATCGAGGAGCGGATATAAATGCAATTTTTTGTTTCTTTTTGTTTTTTGTTTTGTGTGTGTGTTGTAACCTCCCAGCAATATTTAAAATAATGGACAATGTTATTTACGGATGCTAATGGACATTGCGCTAATTGTAACCTCGCCCACAATGAGAGGTATTGAAAATGGCAACAACAATGTGCAATTCGCAATCTGACTCAAATATAAAGTCTTCACACAACATTTAAAAAAGTCCGTTCAGTGACAAGAAACTTCAATTAAACCGAAATATCGGTCTTTGGCCCTGTGCAAAACAATCGGAATTAAAGTCTTACCTCCGAATAAATGGATGTCACATTTCTGCTCTGGTTGTTGCGCAGCGCTTGGAGGAACTGCATTGCAAATAATAATATTCTCTTTTTTTGTGATTTTAGTGACATTTTTCTTCAAAGAAGTGGAACGAACTCTTTAGTTCAATAAAAGATTAAATGTTTGAAAAATGCTTTTGAAATAAAAATTATTATTGGGGAACTTGTTGGAGCATAATTACAATAAATACAATTTCTCATTATCTAATGATTATATTAATTAACAGTATACCTTATTCACCATCTTGACCAGTGTTGCCGACCGCCTACATCACACAACCGCACTCGGCTGCTACTACTGACCGACCGCTCTGCATGACGACTATTAGCGTACTGCACGCGACGACTACTGACAGAGTACAGCCCTCAACTACACAGACTGACTGACTGACTGAGAACCGCTCGCAACACTCGCGCAGTCCAGCGCAAACTCTCTGGTCACAGATGCTACAATGTCTCGCCATCGCTACTATGTTACATACGTGTTTCAGTGTCTTTTTCATTGGGGTAACGATCTTTGGCTCTTTTTATTCTGAATACAGGGCCAAAGGTCAACGGCTGCTGCCCTTATACAATTTATCAGGTTTCATTATGTCTGTTGCAATGTTACATACGGTTCACTCTTTCATTAATATTATCGTTGGGTTTGTTTTGTAGGGACGTTAACATTCTGGCACATTTTTATTATCATCGGACTCTCTGCTATTTGTGCAGGGAGGTTATACCTGGGTCCATTTCCATTTCCATTTACATTTTAATATTGATAGACTTTTTGTTTTCTTTTTTGTTTCTTGTTGTTTTTCCTTCTTTTTTTTTGTTGTTTTTTTTCTTTTGTTTTGTTTTTCCCGCTCTCACCACCACCGCCGCATCACGCCTTCCGTTTTCTTGGTTTCTTTTCTGTGCTTCAACATCACCGCGCCCCATTTCCACACCACAGCCATCAGCCTCCAAGACGGGCGGGCGCAGTGTGCCATTTCCGGCGCACAAGCACACCCGTACGGTACTCTCCTCGCCCCCACGCCACCAACAACACAGCGACCACGCGGCTTTCAGGCACGGCACGGCACGGCACGGCACCGGCGAAATGCGCCGCCCCCGCCCCCGCCCCTCCGCGCATCCGTCCGTCTCGCCACGTTCACTGACAGCCGCGTCTGCGGCTACACCACGACAACCACAACACAACACCGCTCCCCTCCCTGGCAACTCACATTGTTTTTCTCCTCCTCTTTTGCACAAACCACAACGCCGAGCACAGGCGCAAGCCACCCACACCGCGCCCCTCCCCGTCCCGTCTTTGGCCGCCGCTCCTCGTTTCCTCGTTTGCCCCCTCCCATCTCCCGAAATGCCATGCCAGCAGCGTTACGCATGCCCCTCCCCTGTCCACACAACACTACCGCCTAACGAACAGCCTTTTCCGGGCCACATGCAGGGCACGCCCACCTCCAAACACTGCCAATTCACGGACGCACGCACGCACACACACACACACACACACACACACACACTCACTTTCTCGACACCTTTCTGTACGGAGGGTGCGTCATCTCGACCGTGACAGAGTGACGGCAACTATCGACGATCCATTTCCCCCCACTGGTAAAACATGTCCACTAACACCTACATACATCATTCAAGTACACAGACAATAGCATACACACAATGGGAGGGCACACGAACATGGACGGCACGGCACTGTCATACACTCTTCCTCAGAACCATATCAACAAACGTTACGTACATCCGGGAAAGCGAAAGCGAAAGCGAAAGCAAAGGCAAAGCCCAATGCAGCCGTCAAAGGTAACGTTCACCACGGCAGACACTTGCAGCCGCGCCGCCGTTAAACGCATTTCAGTGCGGCTCCAATACGCCTCCGACACGGGAACGTTCCGTTGCTCTACGAATGCGTTTCTCCCCTTTTTCCCTTCCTCTCTCTTTTGCCCCCCCCTCCTTGCACTCTTGCCTCATTCCTCACGTTCTGCCCAGACATTCGACCGATCAGAGTCAACCTTTCGTTACCGTTCTCAGCGCGACGGTGTACAACAGTATGACGGGTGTGCCCAAGACTTCGGTTCAGTTGCGTGACGCCGGTCTATCGCGCCGATCGACAGTTACTCAGGGGGCGACGGATCGGACCACGTCACCGACACACAAAACACTTTCAAACAAACAAACAAATACATACCGGATGGACACAGACAAACACGTGTACAGACATTCGCCAAACAAACGACCGGCGCCGCCGCCGCCGCCGCCGTCTAGCGTGCATCTTGAATGACGACATCGGTGTGCGTGCGTCGTACGCAATCAGTCAGACACGGCTATCAAACATCAGAGTCGAATGGTACATCATCGTGCGTGTCGCCGTACACGTACAGTACAATACAACAACAATGCGTCTTAATGGCACGTTCATTTCAACGTCACTCACACACCTCCACGCTGCAGTTACGTCGCACCATTGTCAAACTCGGCGTACAGCAAAGGGAATAGTGGGCGGCAAAAACAAACCAAACAAAAACATTTCACATTTCACCCTCGCCATGTATGATGTGCAAAAAAACAAACCCGCAAACGGCCGTCGTTACGGTGACACAAAAGTCGCCGATCGCACTGTCCCCCCTCGCAGACGGGTAACACACAAACACACACACACCCCAACAACACCAATGGGTCAAAAACCACGCCAACGAGGCGTGCCACCATTCCACGCCACGGCGACCAACCTCGTGGCCGTACCCCGCGCAACACGCTTTGACGCGCCCCCCCACCCACAATCAAAATGCACACATACATCACAGCCGTCCACACAAACAACAACAACAACAACAATTCCGCCCTTCCCGCAAAAGGCAAGTTGGTGGCCCTGAAAAGGGCCGTTTCGCCGCTCTCGCAACGGAGGAGCCTTCTCCATCCTTCCTTCCATTCCAGAGCCACCTCCTTACTTGGAGCTCGTGTACTTGGTCACCGCCTTCGTGCCCTCGCTCACGGCGTGCTTGGCCAGCTCGCCAGGCAGCAACAGCCGCACAGCGGTCTGGATCTCGCGGGACGTGATGGTCGAGCGCTTGTTGTAGTGCGCCAGGCGAGAAGCCTCGGCCGCAATGCGCTCGAAAATGTCGTTCACGAAGCTGTTCATGATGCTCATCGCCTTCGACGAGATGCCCGTGTCAGGGTGCACCTGCTTCAGCACCTTGTAGATGTAGATGGCATAGCTCTCCTTCCTCTTGCGCTTCTTCTTCTTGTCGCCCTTCGAAATGTTCTTCTGCGCCTTGCCAGCCTTCTTGGCGGCCTTCCCGCTAGTCTTGGGCGGCATCTCCAACCAACGTACGGCAGCAGCAACACCAGTAGCAAGCGCTCCGCTCTAGTCAGCGTCTCCCCACACAGTGGCACCCGCCGCCAGCCGCCGCCGCACCTTTACCAGCTCGCCCTGTTGCGGCCGCCGACCAATGGGGCGCGCGCGCAACCGGCCGCCGCACCCGAGCCCATAAAGCACCCCCACCCCGGCTGCGCCGGCACGCACTCCGCTGCTCGACTCGCTGCCGCTCGCACCGGTCGTTTTCGTTTCCGTTTCGTGTGCACCGTCGCTAGCCCATCGCCATGTCCGGACGCGGAAAGGGAGGCAAAGTCAAGGGCAAGTCAAAGTCCCGCTCAAGCAGGGCTGGGCTCCAGTTCCCGGTCGGCAGAATCCACCGCCTCCTGCGCAAGGGAAACTACGCAGAGCGCGTCGGCGCCGGGGCGCCCGTCTACCTCGCCGCCGTCATGGAGTACCTCGCGGCTGAGGTGCTCGAGCTGGCCGGAAACGCGGCCCGCGACAACAAGAAGACGCGCATCATCCCGCGCCACCTGCAGCTTGCCATCCGCAACGACGAGGAGCTCAACAAGCTCCTGTCGGGCGTCACCATCGCACAGGGTGGTGTCCTGCCCAACATCCAGGCCGTCCTGCTGCCAAAGAAGACCGAGAAGAAGGCCTAAAGGAGGCCAGGCAATCGCAGCGCCGCGTGCTCCCCTGCACGCAACGCGCTTTGCCGGCTCGGCCCACAACAATCGGCCCTTTTCAGGGCCACCACACAAACCTACGTCCAAAGCAAAATTTCAGTCGTCCTCGCCGCACCTTGTTTTGTTTTAACTTTGCACTGTCACAGCACAGCCGCCGCCGGCGCACGTCCGCCATCTTGTCGTCCACACAGCCCGTGTGGCCCAACACACACACACACGCACACATTTTGCACCGTCGCAGTCGCCTTCCAAACCGACAACGGCAGCAATAATGACCATTGTTAAAGGGAGGCGTGTCGACACACCGCCCTCCACTCCCGCGCGCAACGGCCGTCGACACGAACGAAACAGCTGATCCGGCCGCCTATGCCCACACGCCTTGCCTCGGAAACCCCAACGCCGCCGCAAACAAACACACAGAGACAAACCACGCAAGCAAATAATCACCGCCTCTCGCACAACAACACACAGCCCGCCCGCCATCTCCGTCGCGATCGATACAAAGACACACAAACGAAGCAGCTCCACACACAGCCAGCCACATGACACGTTTCCTTTCCTTCTCCCCTCCCAGTCACATCACGTCGCTCAAACGGAAAGAAAGAAACAAACAAACAAACAACACAGCGCGCACACACGCAGCAACAACACAGACTCTTTCGCACTTTTCAACTTCCGAACAGTGTGGTGGCCCTGAAAAGGGCCGTTTTCTAGTCTCTCCCACCCACAAGCACGGCCGCGGGAAGGCCAGCGCCCGCTGCGACGCAGCCTAACCGCCGAAACCGTACAGGGTGCGCCCCTGCCTCTTCAGGGCGTACACCACGTCCATGGCCGTCACAGTCTTGCGCTTGGCGTGCTCAGTGTACGTCACCGCGTCGCGGATCACGTTCTCCAGGAACACCTTCAGCACCCCGCGGGTCTCCTCGTAGATCAGACCAGAGATGCGCTTCACGCCGCCCCTGCGAGCCAGGCGGCGGATGGCGGGCTTCGTGATGCCCTGGATGTTGTCGCGCAACACCTTGCGGTGCCGCTTGGCGCCACCCTTGCCGAGCCCCTTTCCTCCCTTGCCGCGGCCTGTCATCCTTCCTTCCTCGGGCAAAGCAAAACGTGCACAAACAGCAGCTGCAGCGGCTGGCGAGTCGGCTACGGTCTGCGCCCAGCGCGCCCGCCGCCCCCCTATATAGACTCTGGCCCGCCCTCCCCCCACCACGCGCAACCGAGGGCATATAAGCGCAGCACGGAGGCGCGCGGGCCCGTTGTCAAGGCAGCACCGGACGCCGCGCCGCACCTAACCTCCACGCACGCCGCTCCGCTACCGCTACCGCTACCGCCATGGCCCGCACAAAGCAAACGGCCCGCAAGTCCACCGGCGGAAAGGCGCCGCGCAAACAGCTCGCCACCAAGGCGGCGAGGAAGAGCGCGCCCGCCACCGGAGGCGTCAAGAAGCCCCACCGCTACAGGCCGGGCACCGTCGCCCTGCGAGAAATCAGGCGCTACCAGAAGAGCACAGAGCTGCTCATCCGCAAGCTGCCATTCCAGCGCCTAGTGCGCGAGATCGCCCAGGACTTCAAGACCGACCTGCGCTTCCAGAGCTCCGCAGTCATGGCCCTGCAGGAGGCCAGCGAGGCCTACCTCGTCGGCCTCTTCGAAGACACCAACCTGTGCGCAATCCACGCCAAGCGCGTCACCATCATGCCCAAGGACATCCAGCTCGCGCGCCGCATCCGCGGCGAGCGCGCCTAAACCGCGCCGCGGCACCGCACCGCACAAACAAAAACGGCCCTTTTCAGGGCCACTAACATCTCTCCGTCGCGAGCAAACTTTGTCGGTCGCCTGCCTCTCGCCCCGCAACCCAAAAACAAAAACCACCACTTCCCGTCCGTCCGCCACACCCGCTCACTCTGCCTGCCTGCTAGCAGCGCGCAACAATCACACATCATCCCTCCCCGGCGCTCAAAGCGCACAATACCCAACGGCCGACGTCACACCGCACGGGTGGCTGGCCGGCCGCCGCTTTCGTTTCGAAAACAAAAAAAACCCGCACTCCACTCCGACGGCCAACGGCCAGGCAGGCGCGCTCGCTCGCTCTACACGCCACCGAAATCCCCGCCGACTCCTTCCGCATCTCAACGTGCCCCCCCGTTGCAAAACATAACACACACACACACAAAGGAACAAAACAAAGACCAGACACGACTCGACAAGACAGACATCCGAGAAGAACGAACGCAGGCAAGCCAACCAACGTATTCAAACAAAACAACGTGACAGAAAACCAACCGTCGGCCGCCGCCACAAAACAAACACGGCGACAATCAACCACGACAACAACAACAACAACAACACCGCTTACCGCTACCGCCGCCCACACCCGCCACCGACCCCCGCAATCCAACCACCACGGCACGCAAACAGCATCCCCACGGGCATACAGAAACGCCAGACAGACACCCACACCAAACGCAACACGACAATCAAAACCTTCCCCGACGTGCTTTGATGGCCCTGAGAAGGGCCGTTTTGGGCCGCGCGTCTCTTGCGCGCCACTAGACGACGACGGGGGGTGGGGACGACGGAGTCAAGCGCCAAACCCTTCCTTTCCCATCTCTTTCTCCTCTACTCTACTTCTTCTTCTTGGGCGAAGCCTTCGCCTTAGACGGCGTCGTCGCCTTCTTCGGGCGCGGCGCCTTCGGCTTCTTCGTCGGAACCTTGGCGGCCTTCTTCGCCTTCGACGGCGACTTGGCCTTGGCCGGCTTGGCCGCAGCCGCCTTCTTCGCACCCGCGGGAGCGGCCGACGCCGCAGACGCCTTCTTGGCGGCGCCCGCCTTCCGACCGGTCGCCGCCTTCACGCCACCAGCCTTCTTTGCGCCGGCCGCACGGGCGCCCTTCTTCTCCTTGCTGGCCGGAGCGGCGCGCTTCTTCTTGGCACCGCCAGCACGAGCCTTGCCGCCCTCGGCCGCCCCCCCGCCGCCGGCGCCGGCAAGCTTGAACGAGCCGGACGCGCCCTTCCCCTTCGTCTGCACCAGCTCGCCCGCCACGACGGCCGACTTGAGGTACTTCTTGATAAACGGCGCCAGCTTCTCCGCGTCCAGCTTGTAGTGCGCGGCTATGTACTTCTTGATCGCCTGCAGCGACGACCCGCCGCGCTCCTTCAGACTCTTGATGGCGGCCGTCACCATCTCAGAGGTGCGCGGGTGCGCAGGCTTGGCGCGCGGCTTCTTCGCAGACGACGCAGACTTGGCCTTCTTCGTAGTGCCGGTGGCGGCGGGTGCCGCAGCAGTCTCGTTCGTAGCCGCCTGATCTGCCATTTCGACGACGCGCGTAACACACAGCGAGAGCGAGCGGGACGGCAGGCACGCAAGCACAAGAGCAGAGAATCACAAGGCCCAGCCAGTGTCGCGGGCGGGCGCGGACGGCCGAGAGAGCGGCCGCCACTCTGCGCGCCGCCGCGCCGCGCCTCCCGCGCTTGCTACCGCCCAACGTCCGACAGCCTGTGCGGAGCAGCCCCAAACCTGCGCCACAACCGCCCGCGCCTTTCAAACCACCGAGGATGGGGCTACACACAGCCACACCACAGTCGCCAACCAGTCGCCACGGCAGCGCCGCAAACCACGGCCAAACTGCAGCTACCGCGCGCTACAGCCTGGGTCGGCCCGCCGAGAATCGCCGCCCCCGCCCAAATGCCGCCCCCACAGCCCCAGCCGACGACCCGCCACAATGGCCAAACCTTCGGCAAAACTCCCACACCGTCGCCGCGGCAGCCCGGCCAGCGCGGCCGGCGCCACAGCCACACAAGCCGAGGCGTGCGGCGATGACGGCCGTGCAAACGCGCCTCCGCCGCCCCATCGCCTTCCGTCGCCCTCCCGCCGTTTCCCGATCGGCCCGCAGCCGTCGGGCCACATCGCGCGCCGTCCTCCTCCTCTCGCCCGCCAACATTCACAGCCGTTTCTCAACAATTGCCCGCCGCAAACGGACGCCGCCTGCGCAACAGGCGCCGCCGCCCCTCGCCGCTTCCGACCCAACCCCTCGACCGAGGCAAACCGCAATCCGAATCTACAGACCAACCCAATCTGCCGTCAAGCACACACGACAGCCGACCTTACACGTTACGCGTTACACATTACGTTTACACGTCTACGTTAGGTTAGGTTAGGTGGACGTGGGTTAGGTTAAGGGGACTTGGGTTAGGTTAAGCGTCAAACTTAGGTTAAGCATTCAAACACGTCAGGCGTCAGAGGTTAGGTTAGGTTAGGTTAGGTTAGGTTAGGTTACACGTTAGGTTAAGGGGTCAGTGCTAGGTTAAGAAGCGTCAAACGTAGGTTACAAAAGCGTTCAAACGTGAGGCGTGAGCCGGACAGCTTACCTTACGTAGACGTTAGGGGCTCACAGGCTGAGCTCACCTCGCCACACCACACGTTAGGTTCGGTTCGGTTCGCTCGGCTCAGCGTAAAGCGCCGAGGTCAGGGTTACGTTCGTTCACCTTCGGGCGCCACACTTTCGGTTGAAAGGTCGCGACGGGACGACGTCGGCAGGCACGCCGCAAACGAACAAAAACGTACAGACGACGTCGGAAACCGCCGACAGACGGGGGAGCAGCACGACCACGACCACGACCAGACACCGAGCGCGAACGAGACACACGCGAACCACCCCCACCGGCCAAAGGGCACCACACAACAACCCAGAGCACCACGTGTCGACACCAGAGCAACCCGCCGCTCACGCGACATGGCTGGCACCGAAGGGCAACCGCCCGCAACTGCGCTTTCCGCGCCGGCCCGGATGCACGTCGTGCTACAACAACACCACTACCGTACACAGCCGCTGTTCACAACATCACTATCAATGGCGCGCCCGCGGCTCGCCGCCGTCGCAGTCGCAGCCCCAACGCCAGCACTTTTGCACCACCATTCACACGCACCGCAACACAGCTCGCCGACACAGCCGAACAAAACAAACACCACACAACAACAGCAACAACGCCGCCGCCTCTACTTGTGCCGGCGACCCACCCCGCCGATGGCGCACCTCTCGCCAGCCGGCAATCGACACACACGCACCCACCCACCGGGGCCCAGTGCAAAAAAAAAAAAAAAAAAAAACACACAAAAACAAAAAAACCAAACAACACAAACGACACGGGAAGCGCACACCGCCACTTCGCGCGCACGCCACCAACCAGTCGTCGTCTCAAAATAACAAACACAAACAAAATAAACTAACAACTAGGGCAACACAAAACAAAAACGCCTCGCACGAACCGCCCACAAAAAGGACAAGCACACGCACAGCCTCTGCTGACGACCACGACGCAGCGGCACGCTGCTCCTGTCCCGCGCCCCGCGCCCCACTCGATTCACAACTCACGCGACACCGTCAACGACGGGCTCGCTTCCCGCAACCTACCACCTTTCCGCCACGACGCACAGCCCCAGCCCCACCCGACGACGCCCGTGGCAACGACTGCACTTTCACCACCGCCTCCCCCTTCCCCCCCAAAACACACACACACACACACACACAGCCAGCCAAAAACGCACTCGCGACCCACACATGCACGTGCATCGGCACACGCCAACCAGTCAACGTCGACAACCACACGCAAGGCTCGAAACGAAACCGGCGTCCTTCCACGTTGCCATCAAGCTACGCGACACAAGACACAAGGAACCAACACAACAGCCGGCCCCACTAATTCCCACTCTCACGCCGCAAAAAGCACACCGAAACCGCCAAACGCACGCACATTCCCCTTCGCACTGACACCACCGACCGGCTCGCTACCACACACCTCTCGGCAGCCGTTTCACGCCAATTCGCCACACCGCCCACACAGTCGACAAGCGCCCGCCCTGTACGGCACACGCAACGACGCAGCGCAGCAAAGGGCGCCCGCAACACATACCTCTCCGCCGCCCGACGCGCCAACCGCCACACCACACCGCCAGCCACTCGCAAATTGTGCACTGCCACCAGCCACACGTCCAACACGCCGCGCCGCCTCCGGCCACCCGCCAGGGGGCGCTCACGTCCGCGACAACAGCGCGGCCCGCCGGGCCGGGCCGAACCGAACCGAGCCGCCGCTGCTCTGCACTCGGCACGGCCACACCCTGCTGCAGACCGGGCTCGTCCCTCTGTACGCGTCTGCCTGCGCATCAACACAACACGACCTTTTTTTTTTTTTTCCTCTCTACCGCCATCCCTTCTTCTCGCGTTTTACTCGTTGTTGCAGCAGCGGCGCACACCTACACATCCACAGCCCCAGCCGAGCCGGCCTCACCTCAGGGCCCGCCGCCAGCGTCTCCTCCTCGGGCACAGGTGCGGTGCTGTGGCCGCCCATCCAACCGCATTGCTGGCCGTCCAGCCACCAGGCGTTCCCACTGCCGCGAGCCACGCCGCGCACCGACCCTGCTGCAGAAAACGAAGCATAGCCAGAGACCGACCGATACACAAAGCAAGCCGTCGCCTCGCCTCTTGTCCTTCCTGCCTTCCTTCCGCCCCCGC
This sequence comes from Schistocerca americana, assembly GCF_021461395.2. Classification (NCBI taxonomy): domain Eukaryota; kingdom Metazoa; phylum Arthropoda; class Insecta; order Orthoptera; family Acrididae; genus Schistocerca; species Schistocerca americana. The sequence goes on along the minus strand of NW_025725188.1, from coordinate 28,249 downwards.
CCTTCTCACACCACCGCCTCTCCACTTTCGCCCCCCCCCCCCTCCTTTTTTTTCTTCTTTCTTTCTTTCTTTGGCCCTCTCTCCTTCCCGCCATGGCGGTTACGGCACCGCCTGCAGCGGCAGATTTTTTGCGCCCACACGCCTACTCCTACCACCATTAACCTTGCCCTGCCCTGCCCATCAACGTCGCAGTCGAACCGACGCTTGCCAACACACTGCCCACGTTCCTTTCTCTTTTCGGCCTACGCCCATTACGCGCCGCCGCCACAGCACCTTCCCTTCCCACAACACACCGACGTCATCACACGCACCCAAAACAGGGGCCACGACCGTGTTCCTCGCCCACTCCCATCCCGCACGGTACGCACATTCCCAACTACTACCGCGCACCCTCCCTTTCCACTCTGTGTGTCTCTGTGTCTGTGTCCTGTCCGCGCGTGACGCCTCTCAACATCCGCCGTCCCCCGTCCCGTTTTCGCCCCCATGCCGTCGTCGCGCCGCCTCCTCCCCGTCCACCGCCGCCCCTGTCCGCCCCGCACCACACCATACACCGCTGCTTGTCCCGGCCGTTGCCACCAAAGGCGCCGACCGCAAACGCGCCACGCCGCAGCCCCCGTGCGTCTCGCGCTCGCTTGCATCTCCGTGCCGACGCTGCCTCTCTTCCCACTCGCACTCGACCTCGACAACACAGTCTTTGGCTCCGCCACTGCGTGTTCCGGTGGTACGCACGCTGCAACACGTATGTATTCATTACCAGAGCGATGGCGAGGCATGACAGCATCTCTGTCTGACCAGAGAGTTCTTTATCGCTGCTAGTCGGCGCTTGGACCGCGCCAGACGACAGTAGTGGCACGCACCGGGTCGCCAGGAACAGTTGTTATATATATTGTAGCGCGAGTCGGGAGAGGTAGTAGTCGGTCGACAGTAGTAGCGGGTGGACGGTTGTACTGAGCGGGCGTCGGCGGCGTGCTCTGCTCGTCTCGCGACTCTGGTCACGGTTCGGGACGATGTATAGTATATTGTGTTATAATCAAGAGGTGGTGTGACGCTGCATTGCGCAAATCTGATAACGTATGTTCATTGTACTTATTTTGTTCAACAACACAAGCCCCACTATTACTTTTTTTCTAAAGTAACTTTTGTCTCTTAACGAAAAACATTCACTTTTTAAAGACTACTTCCTATGGCATTTCCCTCCAAGGAGTGCAATTAATTACCAGCCAGCACTCATTCATTGCACACAGCTGTGTAAGGGGTATCTACAATCGAGGAGCGGATATAAATGCAATTTTTTGTTTCTTTTTGTTTTTTGTTTTGTGTGTGTGTTGTAACCTCCCAGCAATATTTAAAATAATGGACAATGTTATTTACGGATGCTAATGGACATTGCGCTAATTGTAACCTCGCCCACAATGAGAGGTATTGAAAATGGCAACAACAATGTGCAATTCGCAATCTGACTCAAATATAAAGTCTTCACACAACATTTAAAAAAGTCCGTTCAGTGACAAGAAACTTCAATTAAACCGAAATATCGGTCTTTGGCCCTGTGCAAAACAATCGGAATTAAAGTCTTACCTCCGAATAAATGGATGTCACATTTCTGCTCTGGTTGTTGCGCAGCGCTTGGAGGAACTGCATTGCAAATAATAATATTCTCTTTTTTTGTGATTTTAGTGACATTTTTCTTCAAAGAAGTGGAACGAACTCTTTAGTTCAATAAAAGATTAAATGTTTGAAAAATGCTTTTGAAATAAAAATTATTATTGGGGAACTTGTTGGAGCATAATTACAATAAATACAATTTCTCATTATCTAATGATTATATTAATTAACAGTATACCTTATTCACCATCTTGACCAGTGTTGCCGACCGCCTACATCACACAACCGCACTCGGCTGCTACTACTGACCGACCGCTCTGCATGACGACTATTAGCGTACTGCACGCGACGACTACTGACAGAGTACAGCCCTCAACTACACAGACTGACTGACTGACTGAGAACCGCTCGCAACACTCGCGCAGTCCAGCGCAAACTCTCTGGTCACAGATGCTACAATGTCTCGCCATCGCTACTATGTTACATACGTGTTTCAGTGTCTTTTTCATTGGGGTAACGATCTTTGGCTCTTTTTATTCTGAATACAGGGCCAAAGGTCAACGGCTGCTGCCCTTATACAATTTATCAGGTTTCATTATGTCTGTTGCAATGTTACATACGGTTCACTCTTTCATTAATATTATCGTTGGGTTTGTTTTGTAGGGACGTTAACATTCTGGCACATTTTTATTATCATCGGACTCTCTGCTATTTGTGCAGGGAGGTTATACCTGGGTCCATTTCCATTTCCATTTACATTTTAATATTGATAGACTTTTTGTTTTCTTTTTTGTTTCTTGTTGTTTTTCCTTCTTTTTTTTTGTTGTTTTTTTTCTTTTGTTTTGTTTTTCCCGCTCTCACCACCACCGCCGCATCACGCCTTCCGTTTTCTTGGTTTCTTTTCTGTGCTTCAACATCACCGCGCCCCATTTCCACACCACAGCCATCAGCCTCCAAGACGGGCGGGCGCAGTGTGCCATTTCCGGCGCACAAGCACACCCGTACGGTACTCTCCTCGCCCCCACGCCACCAACAACACAGCGACCACGCGGCTTTCAGGCACGGCACGGCACGGCACGGCACCGGCGAAATGCGCCGCCCCCGCCCCCGCCCCTCCGCGCATCCGTCCGTCTCGCCACGTTCACTGACAGCCGCGTCTGCGGCTACACCACGACAACCACAACACAACACCGCTCCCCTCCCTGGCAACTCACATTGTTTTTCTCCTCCTCTTTTGCACAAACCACAACGCCGAGCACAGGCGCAAGCCACCCACACCGCGCCCCTCCCCGTCCCGTCTTTGGCCGCCGCTCCTCGTTTCCTCGTTTGCCCCCTCCCATCTCCCGAAATGCCATGCCAGCAGCGTTACGCATGCCCCTCCCCTGTCCACACAACACTACCGCCTAACGAACAGCCTTTTCCGGGCCACATGCAGGGCACGCCCACCTCCAAACACTGCCAATTCACGGACGCACGCACGCACACACACACACACACACACACACACACACTCACTTTCTCGACACCTTTCTGTACGGAGGGTGCGTCATCTCGACCGTGACAGAGTGACGGCAACTATCGACGATCCATTTCCCCCCACTGGTAAAACATGTCCACTAACACCTACATACATCATTCAAGTACACAGACAATAGCATACACACAATGGGAGGGCACACGAACATGGACGGCACGGCACTGTCATACACTCTTCCTCAGAACCATATCAACAAACGTTACGTACATCCGGGAAAGCGAAAGCGAAAGCGAAAGCAAAGGCAAAGCCCAATGCAGCCGTCAAAGGTAACGTTCACCACGGCAGACACTTGCAGCCGCGCCGCCGTTAAACGCATTTCAGTGCGGCTCCAATACGCCTCCGACACGGGAACGTTCCGTTGCTCTACGAATGCGTTTCTCCCCTTTTTCCCTTCCTCTCTCTTTTGCCCCCCCCTCCTTGCACTCTTGCCTCATTCCTCACGTTCTGCCCAGACATTCGACCGATCAGAGTCAACCTTTCGTTACCGTTCTCAGCGCGACGGTGTACAACAGTATGACGGGTGTGCCCAAGACTTCGGTTCAGTTGCGTGACGCCGGTCTATCGCGCCGATCGACAGTTACTCAGGGGGCGACGGATCGGACCACGTCACCGACACACAAAACACTTTCAAACAAACAAACAAATACATACCGGATGGACACAGACAAACACGTGTACAGACATTCGCCAAACAAACGACCGGCGCCGCCGCCGCCGCCGCCGTCTAGCGTGCATCTTGAATGACGACATCGGTGTGCGTGCGTCGTACGCAATCAGTCAGACACGGCTATCAAACATCAGAGTCGAATGGTACATCATCGTGCGTGTCGCCGTACACGTACAGTACAATACAACAACAATGCGTCTTAATGGCACGTTCATTTCAACGTCACTCACACACCTCCACGCTGCAGTTACGTCGCACCATTGTCAAACTCGGCGTACAGCAAAGGGAATAGTGGGCGGCAAAAACAAACCAAACAAAAACATTTCACATTTCACCCTCGCCATGTATGATGTGCAAAAAAACAAACCCGCAAACGGCCGTCGTTACGGTGACACAAAAGTCGCCGATCGCACTGTCCCCCCTCGCAGACGGGTAACACACAAACACACACACACCCCAACAACACCAATGGGTCAAAAACCACGCCAACGAGGCGTGCCACCATTCCACGCCACGGCGACCAACCTCGTGGCCGTACCCCGCGCAACACGCTTTGACGCGCCCCCCCACCCACAATCAAAATGCACACATACATCACAGCCGTCCACACAAACAACAACAACAACAACAATTCCGCCCTTCCCGCAAAAGGCAAGTTGGTGGCCCTGAAAAGGGCCGTTTCGCCGCTCTCGCAACGGAGGAGCCTTCTCCATCCTTCCTTCCATTCCAGAGCCACCTCCTTACTTGGAGCTCGTGTACTTGGTCACCGCCTTCGTGCCCTCGCTCACGGCGTGCTTGGCCAGCTCGCCAGGCAGCAACAGCCGCACAGCGGTCTGGATCTCGCGGGACGTGATGGTCGAGCGCTTGTTGTAGTGCGCCAGGCGAGAAGCCTCGGCCGCAATGCGCTCGAAAATGTCGTTCACGAAGCTGTTCATGATGCTCATCGCCTTCGACGAGATGCCCGTGTCAGGGTGCACCTGCTTCAGCACCTTGTAGATGTAGATGGCATAGCTCTCCTTCCTCTTGCGCTTCTTCTTCTTGTCGCCCTTCGAAATGTTCTTCTGCGCCTTGCCAGCCTTCTTGGCGGCCTTCCCGCTAGTCTTGGGCGGCATCTCCAACCAACGTACGGCAGCAGCAACACCAGTAGCAAGCGCTCCGCTCTAGTCAGCGTCTCCCCACACAGTGGCACCCGCCGCCAGCCGCCGCCGCACCTTTACCAGCTCGCCCTGTTGCGGCCGCCGACCAATGGGGCGCGCGCGCAACCGGCCGCCGCACCCGAGCCCATAAAGCACCCCCACCCCGGCTGCGCCGGCACGCACTCCGCTGCTCGACTCGCTGCCGCTCGCACCGGTCGTTTTCGTTTCCGTTTCGTGTGCACCGTCGCTAGCCCATCGCCATGTCCGGACGCGGAAAGGGAGGCAAAGTCAAGGGCAAGTCAAAGTCCCGCTCAAGCAGGGCTGGGCTCCAGTTCCCGGTCGGCAGAATCCACCGCCTCCTGCGCAAGGGAAACTACGCAGAGCGCGTCGGCGCCGGGGCGCCCGTCTACCTCGCCGCCGTCATGGAGTACCTCGCGGCTGAGGTGCTCGAGCTGGCCGGAAACGCGGCCCGCGACAACAAGAAGACGCGCATCATCCCGCGCCACCTGCAGCTTGCCATCCGCAACGACGAGGAGCTCAACAAGCTCCTGTCGGGCGTCACCATCGCACAGGGTGGTGTCCTGCCCAACATCCAGGCCGTCCTGCTGCCAAAGAAGACCGAGAAGAAGGCCTAAAGGAGGCCAGGCAATCGCAGCGCCGCGTGCTCCCCTGCACGCAACGCGCTTTGCCGGCTCGGCCCACAACAATCGGCCCTTTTCAGGGCCACCACACAAACCTACGTCCAAAGCAAAATTTCAGTCGTCCTCGCCGCACCTTGTTTTGTTTTAACTTTGCACTGTCACAGCACAGCCGCCGCCGGCGCACGTCCGCCATCTTGTCGTCCACACAGCCCGTGTGGCCCAACACACACACACACGCACACATTTTGCACCGTCGCAGTCGCCTTCCAAACCGACAACGGCAGCAATAATGACCATTGTTAAAGGGAGGCGTGTCGACACACCGCCCTCCACTCCCGCGCGCAACGGCCGTCGACACGAACGAAACAGCTGATCCGGCCGCCTATGCCCACACGCCTTGCCTCGGAAACCCCAACGCCGCCGCAAACAAACACACAGAGACAAACCACGCAAGCAAATAATCACCGCCTCTCGCACAACAACACACAGCCCGCCCGCCATCTCCGTCGCGATCGATACAAAGACACACAAACGAAGCAGCTCCACACACAGCCAGCCACATGACACGTTTCCTTTCCTTCTCCCCTCCCAGTCACATCACGTCGCTCAAACGGAAAGAAAGAAACAAACAAACAAACAACACAGCGCGCACACACGCAGCAACAACACAGACTCTTTCGCACTTTTCAACTTCCGAACAGTGTGGTGGCCCTGAAAAGGGCCGTTTTCTAGTCTCTCCCACCCACAAGCACGGCCGCGGGAAGGCCAGCGCCCGCTGCGACGCAGCCTAACCGCCGAAACCGTACAGGGTGCGCCCCTGCCTCTTCAGGGCGTACACCACGTCCATGGCCGTCACAGTCTTGCGCTTGGCGTGCTCAGTGTACGTCACCGCGTCGCGGATCACGTTCTCCAGGAACACCTTCAGCACCCCGCGGGTCTCCTCGTAGATCAGACCAGAGATGCGCTTCACGCCGCCCCTGCGAGCCAGGCGGCGGATGGCGGGCTTCGTGATGCCCTGGATGTTGTCGCGCAACACCTTGCGGTGCCGCTTGGCGCCACCCTTGCCGAGCCCCTTTCCTCCCTTGCCGCGGCCTGTCATCCTTCCTTCCTCGGGCAAAGCAAAACGTGCACAAACAGCAGCTGCAGCGGCTGGCGAGTCGGCTACGGTCTGCGCCCAGCCTGTGTGCTAATGTGTGAAACGGTGTTAGTTTGTTCCACATGGTTAAGGTGTAGGTTTTAATAGCCTAGCGCTATTTTTCCTACATTAAGTTTGTGAAAGTTATGGGGTATGCGTATGAGTTCCTAAGCTGTCCTGCACGGGGACAAATGTTGTTAAGGTTGCTGCATCACTCTTACCGGCGCAGCAGGTCTGGCCAGCGTAATGACGCCCGCCAGTGTGGTCGGCTGCCGAGTCTTCTTACCAGTTGGTTGGTCGACCTCTCGGCTTTATCGTAGAATGTTGTCGCTGCGTCCTTAAACCTCTGGCGTAGGGGTTGGACGGCAGCGACGCGGTGAAGCTCCTCCGTGGGGAAGTCCTTGGGCAGGTGAAGTGCCAGTCGTAGCGCCCTGTTTTGGATAGTCTGCAGGCGCTTCAGGTTTGTATCGGCCGTGTTTCCCCACACGACCGCTGCGTATTCCAGCAGCGGTCGTATGGCGGCCTTGTACAGCGTAAGACCGACGTCTTCTGGCAGCGTTGACGTGGGGTTGAGCACCGGGTAGAGCAGCCTCAATCTACCCAGCGCCTTGCCCCTGATGTTTTCAACATGTTGCCGCCATGTAAGCCGCCGGTCTAAAGTGACGCCTAAGTATTTGGCTGTGTCATTCCATTCGACTGGCACTCCACACACCGATACTGTTGGCGCGTCGTGGCGGAAGGGGCGACTAGCTATGATGATCGCCTGACTCTTCTCGCCATTGTAGGCGAGGCGCCACTTCTTTGCCCACTCGGTGAGCTCGTCGGTGGCCGCCTGTAGACGCCGCTGCAGGACGTCGACGCTCCAGCTGCTGCTGTAGATCGCCGTGTCGTCAGCATAGAGTGCCGTCTGGACGCGGTTCGTGCGTGGCAGGTCGGCGGTATAGAGGGAGTACAGCGTCGGACCGATGACCGAGCCTTGAGGTACACCCGCAAGTATACGGCGCTCCGTGGAAATTCCACTGGAAGCACGGACGTGAAACGTCCTTTCCTGCAGATAGCTCTGCAGGAGCCTCACGTGCGACACAGGTACCCCCTGCACAAGAAGCTTGTACAGGAGGCCGTCATGCCACACGGAGTCAAAGGCACGAGACACGTCCAGCAAGAGAGCGCCGAAATACTTACGTCGGTCAACGGCTCCGAACGCTTCCTCCGTCAGGCGCAGCAGTTGGTGCGTCGTCGCGTGCTCCCGACGAAAACCGAACTGCTCGTCGGGGAGAAGTCCTTCAGCGTTTACGTGGGCCAGCAGGCGGACCAGGTAGAGCCTTTCGAATACCTTTGATGTTGCTGGCAGGAGGCTGATGGGGCGGTAGTTTTTAGCCAAGCGAGTGTCCTTCCCTGGCTTGGGAAGGGCAACTACCTCCGCATGCTTCCAGCAAGATGGGTATACGCTGGTGCGCAGTATCCCGTTAAAGATTGCCGCAAGATGGTGTGCTGCGGCGTCGGGAAGCTGCTTCAGCAACATGTTGGTGACGTTATCTGGTCCGCCTGCTTTCTTGCGTTGCAGGTGGCGAAGTTGCAGCTGGACCTCTTCCGGCGAGACGGGCTGTATCTCGTCGTCCTCCGCGCGTTCGCGGAGAAATACAGGCAGGCGGTCCGCTACTAGGCGCAAGTGTTCCTCGTCGACGGGCTCTTCAATTGTTGTGAAATTTGCAGCGAACGCGTCCGCCAGTGCGTTTGCCTTGGCGTCCGGTTCGCTGACAAATCTGTTGCCCACTTGTAGAGGAGGGATGGGCTGAGTGCGGCGGAGGAAGCTTTTCATTGACTTCCACGCCGTCCCGTCCTCGGTGTTCAGCCCTTCAATTTTGGCGGCCCACTCGGCGTTCCTGTGTGCGTCTACATCTGCCTTGATGTGGCGGCGCAACCTGTTGAGTTGCCTTTTCGTCCTCGGGTCCTTGGTTAGCTGCCATTCCCGTTGTAGCCTGTTTTTGGCAGCTATCTGGTCCCTGATGTGACGTGGCAGTATGCGCGGCGTGTGCTCGTCTGCCGCCTGGCGCCTGGCGGGTGTTGCGGCCGTTGCTGCCTCCGTGATGGCTTGTGTTAGGTGTTGCAGTGCGACCTCTGCACCTTCAGCGTCGACGTCGGGAATAGTCTCCAGTGCTTCTGCGACGTTTTCACGGTACTCTTCCCAGTTGATGCCCCTGAGGTCGAGTCCGTGTCGTCGCATCGGCATTATCTCCGAGTCGAGCGTGAAGATTACCGGCAGGTGGTCGGAGGAGAGTGCCGTCCGGGTGCTGGCTGCCACATGTTGCCGGATTCCTTTAAGGATAATGAAATCCAGCACGTCCTCACGCCCTCTTGCCGGGTAAATGGTCGGTTCGTGCGGTCCCACGGCTATCGCGTCGTGTCGTTCGACCACGCGTTGTAACCGGCGACCGCTGGTGTTAGTGACGCGGCTGTTCCAGGCAGCGTGCTTAGCGTTCCAGTCGCCTCCCAGTATGATGTTACCTGGGAGGGACAGGAGCTTGTTTACGTCTTCTGCGTCCAGTGCACCGCGTGGTGGCCTGTAGACAGCGCAGAACGTGATTCTTCCGTGCACGGTGTCGACTGCAACGGCGGCTGCTTCCATTGCAGTGAGCTCCGGCACAGGAACACGGTGGTGTCGAATGGAGCGTCGGACGTAAACAGCCGTGCCGCCCCCTGCAGTCGGTCGGTCGTATCGGTAGCAGGCGTAGTTGGCCACGCCGACTCGTACGCCAGGCTTCAGGTGCGTTTCCGCGACGAGGCAGATGTCGATGTCTTCGTCGCGTAGAAACTGCCGGAACTCGCCGTCTTGCGTCCTCAGGCCATTAGCGTTGAACACGCAGATCCTCATGCTCCTGTGGTGTTCAGGCATGCTGGGCTGAGGATGTTGCAACGGCGAGTACCTGATGTACTGCGGCCATTAGCTCGGACATGCGAGCCATCATGAGCTGCATTGCGTCGAGGAGACGGTCAATGCGGTCGCCATCTTGTCGGGGGCCGACAACATGGTCGCTTCCCGTCTCCCGGTTGCCGCCATTTTGTTGGCTGGCGTCGACGTGGGCTGCGGGAGTTTGCTGCTGTACCGTGGTTGGCCGCTGCTGCCGTGGAGGTTGCTGCTGAACCGTGGTTGGCCGCTGCAGCCGCCATCGCGGTTCGGGGAAGTCCGCCATGCTGGCCTGGTCCGGGGCGGGCGGCGCTGATTGGTCCGCCCGGCTGCGGCGAGGAGCGGCCGGGGGGGCCGCTTGCCGTGGCAGGGGCGCAGGAGGCGGGGCTACCAGCCGCTGCGCCGCCGTCATGGCCGCTCGCTGCGGCGGGGAGGGCGGAGCTACGGCCTGGTGAGCTGCTGCAGGGGCAGTGGGTTGGCGCACAGGTACCTGGAGTATGGCGGCGTGCGGAGCAGGTCCGCCATTTCCTTTTGCTGCCGGGGCGGAGTTCTGCGGCTGCCTGTGGGGCCGCTGCGGTTCTTTGTTCCGGGCGTTGGAGTTCCCCTGCTGCTGGCCGGGGTTGACGACCGCTCTGGAATGCGCTCTTCCCGTGGCGCGGCCTCTGCGGCCGCGTCGTCTCTTTGTCCGGCTGTTGGCGGGCGCTGGGGCTCCACGTGGGTGAGAGTTTCCCGCCGGAACTCTGCGTTGCTGTGCGTCGTTCCCGCGTGCGCGGGCCGCGTACGCTTTATGTTTCGTGCAACCTCTGTAGTTGGCGCAATGTTCTTCGCCACACAGTTTGCACTTGGGTGTGAAGTCTTTGTGCGGGACTCCCGTTTTTTCACACCCTTCAGTGGCGTGCTGTTCGCCGCACTTCACGCAGAAAGCGGGCATGCCACAGTATTTCATGGAGTGTCCAAGTTCGAGGCATCGGCAGCACTGTGTATATGCCGCTTTATTACGAAGAACTTCAGCAATCACCTCGATGTTGCCTATTCTTTTCAGTTGGAACAGCTTCCTGTTTTCTGCGTTGTTGGCCGCAATAACGAGGAATAGAGGGTTTCGCCCTTTGGTGCGATGAGGTCCCATTTTAATCACCTCCTCAACGCAATAACCCATCTGTTCGAGGTCTTCTTTAACCTCTGCAGGTTTCATGCTGCGAGGTATTTTGCGGAAGACCACCTTAATAGGCTTCTTCCTGTTGGCGCTGTAAGTGAAGAAGTGCCATCCGCGTTTGGTACACTCTTCACTCACTTTTACGAAATGTTCACTGGTCTTAACTTTCACTCTGTGCAGGTCCTCGCCTGAAACACTAACACTATAATTGTCCCTGCCAATCAGTAAGTTAAGAGCATTCTGAAGCTCGCGAAAATGCCCTTCAAACTTGATCACGAGCGGCGGCGGCGTCTGTCGCTGTTGCGGTGGTGGCAGCGTCACGTCCTCGTTTTCCGTGTCACTGAGGGCGTCGAAGGAGTTGCTTGTGCCTAGGGGGGCTGCGGTCAGCTGTTGTCTGGGTTTAGCGGTCTTCTGCGCTGGCGTGAAGCCGTCTTTGTCCACCCTTGAGGCACGCGCGCGGCGGCGCGGCATTGTCCCGGTTCTTTGGCCGCTTGGCGCGTTTTCCTTCCGGAATTTGCGCGCGTCCGGAGCTGATGCTTCGTCGTCCGATTTCTGCCTCTTTCGCGAGGATCGTGACGAACTGGCTTGGGCGGTTACCTTTGCATGTTCCACCTGCATCTCCTCCTCTTCATTGTCGGTGTCGTCGCCGAGGGGAGCAGCGGCTGCATGGGGCATCAGCCCTATAAGGAGCTGCAGTGCTTCATCGCTGTCCTGCTGCGTGGTGGGGACATCCGGAGACGTCTCCAGCGGCTGCTGCATCGATGCACAACACTCGCGCGTGATCGAAAACGCAGTCTCACTAACGCGGGTGACGCGAACAGCATGTGCACTGTTGATTACACTTGCGTCGACGCTCGTTGGGGGAGGAGTACTATCAGAGGTGCTCGGTTGCGTCTCTGACGTACTCGACTCGACCCCAGTAGCGTGCAGGGACGCGGCCCTGTCCGCTGGAGCGGTCGTATGCATGTTAGCGGGCTCGGGAGCGGAGCGCTCGGCGCGTGCGTCCGTCTCGCTCGGCATCGCTAACTCGAGTGTCTGCGCCCAGCGCGCCCGCCGCCCCCCTATATAGACTCTGGCCCGCCCTCCCCCCACCACGCGCAACCGAGGGCATATAAGCGCAGCACGGAGGCGCGCGGGCCCGTTGTCAAGGCAGCACCGGACGCCGCGCCGCACCTAACCTCCACGCACGCCGCTCCGCTACCGCTACCGCTACCGCCATGGCCCGCACAAAGCAAACGGCCCGCAAGTCCACCGGCGGAAAGGCGCCGCGCAAACAGCTCGCCACCAAGGCGGCGAGGAAGAGCGCGCCCGCCACCGGAGGCGTCAAGAAGCCCCACCGCTACAGGCCGGGCACCGTCGCCCTGCGAGAAATCAGGCGCTACCAGAAGAGCACAGAGCTGCTCATCCGCAAGCTGCCATTCCAGCGCCTAGTGCGCGAGATCGCCCAGGACTTCAAGACCGACCTGCGCTTCCAGAGCTCCGCAGTCATGGCCCTGCAGGAGGCCAGCGAGGCCTACCTCGTCGGCCTCTTCGAAGACACCAACCTGTGCGCAATCCACGCCAAGCGCGTCACCATCATGCCCAAGGACATCCAGCTCGCGCGCCGCATCCGCGGCGAGCGCGCCTAAACCGCGCCGCGGCACCGCACCGCACAAACAAAAACGGCCCTTTTCAGGGCCACTAACATCTCTCCGTCGCGAGCAAACTTTGTCGGTCGCCTGCCTCTCGCCCCGCAACCCAAAAACAAAAACCACCACTTCCCGTCCGTCCGCCACACCCGCTCACTCTGCCTGCCTGCTAGCAGCGCGCAACAATCACACATCATCCCTCCCCGGCGCTCAAAGCGCACAATACCCAACGGCCGACGTCACACCGCACGGGTGGCTGGCCGGCCGCCGCTTTCGTTTCGAAAACAAAAAAAACCCGCACTCCACTCCGACGGCCAACGGCCAGGCAGGCGCGCTCGCTCGCTCTACACGCCACCGAAATCCCCGCCGACTCCTTCCGCATCTCAACGTGCCCCCCCGTTGCAAAACATAACACACACACACACAAAGGAACAAAACAAAGACCAGACACGACTCGACAAGACAGACATCCGAGAAGAACGAACGCAGGCAAGCCAACCAACGTATTCAAACAAAACAACGTGACAGAAAACCAACCGTCGGCCGCCGCCACAAAACAAACACGGCGACAATCAACCACGACAACAACAACAACAACAACACCGCTTACCGCTACCGCCGCCCACACCCGCCACCGACCCCCGCAATCCAACCACCACGGCACGCAAACAGCATCCCCACGGGCATACAGAAACGCCAGACAGACACCCACACCAAACGCAACACGACAATCAAAACCTTCCCCGACGTGCTTTGATGGCCCTGAGAAGGGCCGTTTTGGGCCGCGCGTCTCTTGCGCGCCACTAGACGACGACGGGGGGTGGGGACGACGGAGTCAAGCGCCAAACCCTTCCTTTCCCATCTCTTTCTCCTCTACTCTACTTCTTCTTCTTGGGCGAAGCCTTCGCCTTAGACGGCGTCGTCGCCTTCTTCGGGCGCGGCGCCTTCGGCTTCTTCGTCGGAACCTTGGCGGCCTTCTTCGCCTTCGACGGCGACTTGGCCTTGGCCGGCTTGGCCGCAGCCGCCTTCTTCGCACCCGCGGGAGCGGCCGACGCCGCAGACGCCTTCTTGGCGGCGCCCGCCTTCCGACCGGTCGCCGCCTTCACGCCACCAGCCTTCTTTGCGCCGGCCGCACGGGCGCCCTTCTTCTCCTTGCTGGCCGGAGCGGCGCGCTTCTTCTTGGCACCGCCAGCACGAGCCTTGCCGCCCTCGGCCGCCCCCCCGCCGCCGGCGCCGGCAAGCTTGAACGAGCCGGACGCGCCCTTCCCCTTCGTCTGCACCAGCTCGCCCGCCACGACGGCCGACTTGAGGTACTTCTTGATAAACGGCGCCAGCTTCTCCGCGTCCAGCTTGTAGTGCGCGGCTATGTACTTCTTGATCGCCTGCAGCGACGACCCGCCGCGCTCCTTCAGACTCTTGATGGCGGCCGTCACCATCTCAGAGGTGCGCGGGTGCGCAGGCTTGGCGCGCGGCTTCTTCGCAGACGACGCAGACTTGGCCTTCTTCGTAGTGCCGGTGGCGGCGGGTGCCGCAGCAGTCTCGTTCGTAGCCGCCTGATCTGCCATTTCGACGACGCGCGTAACACACAGCGAGAGCGAGCGGGACGGCAGGCACGCAAGCACAAGAGCAGAGAATCACAAGGCCCAGCCAGTGTCGCGGGCGGGCGCGGACGGCCGAGAGAGCGGCCGCCACTCTGCGCGCCGCCGCGCCGCGCCTCCCGCGCTTGCTACCGCCCAACGTCCGACAGCCTGTGCGGAGCAGCCCCAAACCTGCGCCACAACCGCCCGCGCCTTTCAAACCACCGAGGATGGGGCTACACACAGCCACACCACAGTCGCCAACCAGTCGCCACGGCAGCGCCGCAAACCACGGCCAAACTGCAGCTACCGCGCGCTACAGCCTGGGTCGGCCCGCCGAGAATCGCCGCCCCCGCCCAAATGCCGCCCCCACAGCCCCAGCCGACGACCCGCCACAATGGCCAAACCTTCGGCAAAACTCCCACACCGTCGCCGCGGCAGCCCGGCCAGCGCGGCCGGCGCCACAGCCACACAAGCCGAGGCGTGCGGCGATGACGGCCGTGCAAACGCGCCTCCGCCGCCCCATCGCCTTCCGTCGCCCTCCCGCCGTTTCCCGATCGGCCCGCAGCCGTCGGGCCACATCGCGCGCCGTCCTCCTCCTCTCGCCCGCCAACATTCACAGCCGTTTCTCAACAATTGCCCGCCGCAAACGGACGCCGCCTGCGCAACAGGCGCCGCCGCCCCTCGCCGCTTCCGACCCAACCCCTCGACCGAGGCAAACCGCAATCCGAATCTACAGACCAACCCAATCTGCCGTCAAGCACACACGACAGCCGACCTTACACGTTACGCGTTACACATTACGTTTACACGTCTACGTTAGGTTAGGTTAGGTGGACGTGGGTTAGGTTAAGGGGACTTGGGTTAGGTTAAGCGTCAAACTTAGGTTAAGCATTCAAACACGTCAGGCGTCAGAGGTTAGGTTAGGTTAGGTTAGGTTAGGTTAGGTTACACGTTAGGTTAAGGGGTCAGTGCTAGGTTAAGAAGCGTCAAACGTAGGTTACAAAAGCGTTCAAACGTGAGGCGTGAGCCGGACAGCTTACCTTACGTAGACGTTAGGGGCTCACAGGCTGAGCTCACCTCGCCACACCACACGTTAGGTTCGGTTCGGTTCGCTCGGCTCAGCGTAAAGCGCCGAGGTCAGGGTTACGTTCGTTCACCTTCGGGCGCCACACTTTCGGTTGAAAGGTCGCGACGGGACGACGTCGGCAGGCACGCCGCAAACGAACAAAAACGTACAGACGACGTCGGAAACCGCCGACAGACGGGGGAGCAGCACGACCACGACCACGACCAGACACCGAGCGCGAACGAGACACACGCGAACCACCCCCACCGGCCAAAGGGCACCACACAACAACCCAGAGCACCACGTGTCGACACCAGAGCAACCCGCCGCTCACGCGACATGGCTGGCACCGAAGGGCAACCGCCCGCAACTGCGCTTTCCGCGCCGGCCCGGATGCACGTCGTGCTACAACAACACCACTACCGTACACAGCCGCTGTTCACAACATCACTATCAATGGCGCGCCCGCGGCTCGCCGCCGTCGCAGTCGCAGCCCCAACGCCAGCACTTTTGCACCACCATTCACACGCACCGCAACACAGCTCGCCGACACAGCCGAACAAAACAAACACCACACAACAACAGCAACAACGCCGCCGCCTCTACTTGTGCCGGCGACCCACCCCGCCGATGGCGCACCTCTCGCCAGCCGGCAATCGACACACACGCACCCACCCACCGGGGCCCAGTGCAAAAAAAAAAAAAAAAAAAAACACACAAAAACAAAAAAACCAAACAACACAAACGACACGGGAAGCGCACACCGCCACTTCGCGCGCACGCCACCAACCAGTCGTCGTCTCAAAATAACAAACACAAACAAAATAAACTAACAACTAGGGCAACACAAAACAAAAACGCCTCGCACGAACCGCCCACAAAAAGGACAAGCACACGCACAGCCTCTGCTGACGACCACGACGCAGCGGCACGCTGCTCCTGTCCCGCGCCCCGCGCCCCACTCGATTCACAACTCACGCGACACCGTCAACGACGGGCTCGCTTCCCGCAACCTACCACCTTTCCGCCACGACGCACAGCCCCAGCCCCACCCGACGACGCCCGTGGCAACGACTGCACTTTCACCACCGCCTCCCCCTTCCCCCCCAAAACACACACACACACACACACACAGCCAGCCAAAAACGCACTCGCGACCCACACATGCACGTGCATCGGCACACGCCAACCAGTCAACGTCGACAACCACACGCAAGGCTCGAAACGAAACCGGCGTCCTTCCACGTTGCCATCAAGCTACGCGACACAAGACACAAGGAACCAACACAACAGCCGGCCCCACTAATTCCCACTCTCACGCCGCAAAAAGCACACCGAAACCGCCAAACGCACGCACATTCCCCTTCGCACTGACACCACCGACCGGCTCGCTACCACACACCTCTCGGCAGCCGTTTCACGCCAATTCGCCACACCGCCCACACAGTCGACAAGCGCCCGCCCTGTACGGCACACGCAACGACGCAGCGCAGCAAAGGGCGCCCGCAACACATACCTCTCCGCCGCCCGACGCGCCAACCGCCACACCACACCGCCAGCCACTCGCAAATTGTGCACTGCCACCAGCCACACGTCCAACACGCCGCGCCGCCTCCGGCCACCCGCCAGGGGGCGCTCACGTCCGCGACAACAGCGCGGCCCGCCGGGCCGGGCCGAACCGAACCGAGCCGCCGCTGCTCTGCACTCGGCACGGCCACACCCTGCTGCAGACCGGGCTCGTCCCTCTGTACGCGTCTGCCTGCGCATCAACACAACACGACCTTTTTTTTTTTTTTCCTCTCTACCGCCATCCCTTCTTCTCGCGTTTTACTCGTTGTTGCAGCAGCGGCGCACACCTACACATCCACAGCCCCAGCCGAGCCGGCCTCACCTCAGGGCCCGCCGCCAGCGTCTCCTCCTCGGGCACAGGTGCGGTGCTGTGGCCGCCCATCCAACCGCATTGCTGGCCGTCCAGCCACCAGGCGTTCCCACTGCCGCGAGCCACGCCGCGCACCGACCCTGCTGCAGAAAACGAAGCATAGCCAGAGACCGACCGATACACAAAGCAAGCCGTCGCCTCGCCTCTTGTCCTTCCTGCCTTCCTTCCGCCCCCGCCCTTCTCACACCACCGCCTCTCCACTTTCGCCCCCCCCCCCCTCCTTTTTTTTCTTCTTTCTTTCTTTCTTTGGCCCTCTCTCCTTCCCGCCATGGCGGTTACGGCACCGCCTGCAGCGGCAGATTTTTTGCGCCCACACGCCTACTCCTACCACCATTAACCTTGCCCTGCCCTGCCCATCAACGTCGCAGTCGAACCGACGCTTGCCAACACACTGCCCACGTTCCTTTCTCTTTTCGGCCTACGCCCATTACGCGCCGCCGCCACAGCACCTTCCCTTCCCACAACACACCGACGTCATCACACGCACCCAAAACAGGGGCCACGACCGTGTTCCTCGCCCACTCCCATCCCGCACGGTACGCACATTCCCAACTACTACCGCGCACCCTCCCTTTCCACTCTGTGTGTCTCTGTGTCTGTGTCCTGTCCGCGCGTGACGCCTCTCAACATCCGCCGTCCCCCGTCCCGTTTTCGCCCCCATGCCGTCGTCGCGCCGCCTCCTCCCCGTCCACCGCCGCCCCTGTCCGCCCCGCACCACACCATACACCGCTGCTTGTCCCGGCCGTTGCCACCAAAGGCGCCGACCGCAAACGCGCCACGCCGCAGCCCCCGTGCGTCTCGCGCTCGCTTGCATCTCCGTGCCGACGCTGCCTCTCTTCCCACTCGCACTCGACCTCGACAACACAGTCTTTGGCTCCGCCACTGCGTGTTCCGGTGGTACGCACGCTGCAACACGTATGTATTCATTACCAGAGCGATGGCGAGGCATGACAGCATCTCTGTCTGACCAGAGAGTTCTTTATCGCTGCTAGTCGGCGCTTGGACCGCGCCAGACGACAGTAGTGGCACGCACCGGGTCGCCAGGAACAGTTGTTATATATATTGTAGCGCGAGTCGGGAGAGGTAGTAGTCGGTCGACAGTAGTAGCGGGTGGACGGTTGTACTGAGCGGGCGTCGGCGGCGTGCTCTGCTCGTCTCGCGACTCTGGTCACGGTTCGGGACGATGTATAGTATATTGTGTTATAATCAAGAGGTGGTGTGACGCTGCATTGCGCAAATCTGATAACGTATGTTCATTGTACTTATTTTGTTCAACAACACAAGCCCCACTATTACTTTTTTTCTAAAGTAACTTTTGTCTCTTAACGAAAAACATTCACTTTTTAAAGACTACTTCCTATGGCATTTCCCTCCAAGGAGTGCAATTAATTACCAGCCAGCACTCATTCATTGCACACAGCTGTGTAAGGGGTATCTACAATCGAGGAGCGGATATAAATGCAATTTTTTGTTTCTTTTTGTTTTTTGTTTTGTGTGTGTGTTGTAACCTCCCAGCAATATTTAAAATAATGGACAATGTTATTTACGGATGCTAATGGACATTGCGCTAATTGTAACCTCGCCCACAATGAGAGGTATTGAAAATGGCAACAACAATGTGCAATTCGCAATCTGACTCAAATATAAAGTCTTCACACAACATTTAAAAAAGTCCGTTCAGTGACAAGAAACTTCAATTAAACCGAAATATCGGTCTTTGGCCCTGTGCAAAACAATCGGAATTAAAGTCTTACCTCCGAATAAATGGATGTCACATTTCTGCTCTGGTTGTTGCGCAGCGCTTGGAGGAACTGCATTGCAAATAATAATATTCTCTTTTTTTGTGATTTTAGTGACATTTTTCTTCAAAGAAGTGGAACGAACTCTTTAGTTCAATAAAAGATTAAATGTTTGAAAAATGCTTTTGAAATAAAAATTATTATTGGGGAACTTGTTGGAGCATAATTACAATAAATACAATTTCTCATTATCTAATGATTATATTAATTAACAGTATACCTTATTCACCATCTTGACCAGTGTTGCCGACCGCCTACATCACACAACCGCACTCGGCTGCTACTACTGACCGACCGCTCTGCATGACGACTATTAGCGTACTGCACGCGACGACTACTGACAGAGTACAGCCCTCAACTACACAGACTGACTGACTGACTGAGAACCGCTCGCAACACTCGCGCAGTCCAGCGCAAACTCTCTGGTCACAGATGCTACAATGTCTCGCCATCGCTACTATGTTACATACGTGTTTCAGTGTCTTTTTCATTGGGGTAACGATCTTTGGCTCTTTTTATTCTGAATACAGGGCCAAAGGTCAACGGCTGCTGCCCTTATACAATTTATCAGGTTTCATTATGTCTGTTGCAATGTTACATACGGTTCACTCTTTCATTAATATTATCGTTGGGTTTGTTTTGTAGGGACGTTAACATTCTGGCACATTTTTATTATCATCGGACTCTCTGCTATTTGTGCAGGGAGGTTATACCTGGGTCCATTTCCATTTCCATTTACATTTTAATATTGATAGACTTTTTGTTTTCTTTTTTGTTTCTTGTTGTTTTTCCTTCTTTTTTTTTGTTGTTTTTTTTCTTTTGTTTTGTTTTTCCCGCTCTCACCACCACCGCCGCATCACGCCTTCCGTTTTCTTGGTTTCTTTTCTGTGCTTCAACATCACCGCGCCCCATTTCCACACCACAGCCATCAGCCTCCAAGACGGGCGGGCGCAGTGTGCCATTTCCGGCGCACAAGCACACCCGTACGGTACTCTCCTCGCCCCCACGCCACCAACAACACAGCGACCACGCGGCTTTCAGGCACGGCACGGCACGGCACGGCACCGGCGAAATGCGCCGCCCCCGCCCCCGCCCCTCCGCGCATCCGTCCGTCTCGCCACGTTCACTGACAGCCGCGTCTGCGGCTACACCACGACAACCACAACACAACACCGCTCCCCTCCCTGGCAACTCACATTGTTTTTCTCCTCCTCTTTTGCACAAACCACAACGCCGAGCACAGGCGCAAGCCACCCACACCGCGCCCCTCCCCGTCCCGTCTTTGGCCGCCGCTCCTCGTTTCCTCGTTTGCCCCCTCCCATCTCCCGAAATGCCATGCCAGCAGCGTTACGCATGCCCCTCCCCTGTCCACACAACACTACCGCCTAACGAACAGCCTTTTCCGGGCCACATGCAGGGCACGCCCACCTCCAAACACTGCCAATTCACGGACGCACGCACGCACACACACACACACACACACACACACACACTCACTTTCTCGACACCTTTCTGTACGGAGGGTGCGTCATCTCGACCGTGACAGAGTGACGGCAACTATCGACGATCCATTTCCCCCCACTGGTAAAACATGTCCACTAACACCTACATACATCATTCAAGTACACAGACAATAGCATACACACAATGGGAGGGCACACGAACATGGACGGCACGGCACTGTCATACACTCTTCCTCAGAACCATATCAACAAACGTTACGTACATCCGGGAAAGCGAAAGCGAAAGCGAAAGCAAAGGCAAAGCCCAATGCAGCCGTCAAAGGTAACGTTCACCACGGCAGACACTTGCAGCCGCGCCGCCGTTAAACGCATTTCAGTGCGGCTCCAATACGCCTCCGACACGGGAACGTTCCGTTGCTCTACGAATGCGTTTCTCCCCTTTTTCCCTTCCTCTCTCTTTTGCCCCCCCCTCCTTGCACTCTTGCCTCATTCCTCACGTTCTGCCCAGACATTCGACCGATCAGAGTCAACCTTTCGTTACCGTTCTCAGCGCGACGGTGTACAACAGTATGACGGGTGTGCCCAAGACTTCGGTTCAGTTGCGTGACGCCGGTCTATCGCGCCGATCGACAGTTACTCAGGGGGCGACGGATCGGACCACGTCACCGACACACAAAACACTTTCAAACAAACAAACAAATACATACCGGATGGACACAGACAAACACGTGTACAGACATTCGCCAAACAAACGACCGGCGCCGCCGCCGCCGCCGCCGTCTAGCGTGCATCTTGAATGACGACATCGGTGTGCGTGCGTCGTACGCAATCAGTCAGACACGGCTATCAAACATCAGAGTCGAATGGTACATCATCGTGCGTGTCGCCGTACACGTACAGTACAATACAACAACAATGCGTCTTAATGGCACGTTCATTTCAACGTCACTCACACACCTCCACGCTGCAGTTACGTCGCACCATTGTCAAACTCGGCGTACAGCAAAGGGAATAGTGGGCGGCAAAAACAAACCAAACAAAAACATTTCACATTTCACCCTCGCCATGTATGATGTGCAAAAAAACAAACCCGCAAACGGCCGTCGTTACGGTGACACAAAAGTCGCCGATCGCACTGTCCCCCCTCGCAGACGGGTAACACACAAACACACACACACCCCAACAACACCAATGGGTCAAAAACCACGCCAACGAGGCGTGCCACCATTCCACGCCACGGCGACCAACCTCGTGGCCGTACCCCGCGCAACACGCTTTGACGCGCCCCCCCACCCACAATCAAAATGCACACATACATCACAGCCGTCCACACAAACAACAACAACAACAACAATTCCGCCCTTCCCGCAAAAGGCAAGTTGGTGGCCCTGAAAAGGGCCGTTTCGCCGCTCTCGCAACGGAGGAGCCTTCTCCATCCTTCCTTCCATTCCAGAGCCACCTCCTTACTTGGAGCTCGTGTACTTGGTCACCGCCTTCGTGCCCTCGCTCACGGCGTGCTTGGCCAGCTCGCCAGGCAGCAACAGCCGCACAGCGGTCTGGATCTCGCGGGACGTGATGGTCGAGCGCTTGTTGTAGTGCGCCAGGCGAGAAGCCTCGGCCGCAATGCGCTCGAAAATGTCGTTCACGAAGCTGTTCATGATGCTCATCGCCTTCGACGAGATGCCCGTGTCAGGGTGCACCTGCTTCAGCACCTTGTAGATGTAGATGGCATAGCTCTCCTTCCTCTTGCGCTTCTTCTTCTTGTCGCCCTTCGAAATGTTCTTCTGCGCCTTGCCAGCCTTCTTGGCGGCCTTCCCGCTAGTCTTGGGCGGCATCTCCAACCAACGTACGGCAGCAGCAACACCAGTAGCAAGCGCTCCGCTCTAGTCAGCGTCTCCCCACACAGTGGCACCCGCCGCCAGCCGCCGCCGCACCTTTACCAGCTCGCCCTGTTGCGGCCGCCGACCAATGGGGCGCGCGCGCAACCGGCCGCCGCACCCGAGCCCATAAAGCACCCCCACCCCGGCTGCGCCGGCACGCACTCCGCTGCTCGACTCGCTGCCGCTCGCACCGGTCGTTTTCGTTTCCGTTTCGTGTGCACCGTCGCTAGCCCATCGCCATGTCCGGACGCGGAAAGGGAGGCAAAGTCAAGGGCAAGTCAAAGTCCCGCTCAAGCAGGGCTGGGCTCCAGTTCCCGGTCGGCAGAATCCACCGCCTCCTGCGCAAGGGAAACTACGCAGAGCGCGTCGGCGCCGGGGCGCCCGTCTACCTCGCCGCCGTCATGGAGTACCTCGCGGCTGAGGTGCTCGAGCTGGCCGGAAACGCGGCCCGCGACAACAAGAAGACGCGCATCATCCCGCGCCACCTGCAGCTTGCCATCCGCAACGACGAGGAGCTCAACAAGCTCCTGTCGGGCGTCACCATCGCACAGGGTGGTGTCCTGCCCAACATCCAGGCCGTCCTGCTGCCAAAGAAGACCGAGAAGAAGGCCTAAAGGAGGCCAGGCAATCGCAGCGCCGCGTGCTCCCCTGCACGCAACGCGCTTTGCCGGCTCGGCCCACAACAATCGGCCCTTTTCAGGGCCACCACACAAACCTACGTCCAAAGCAAAATTTCAGTCGTCCTCGCCGCACCTTGTTTTGTTTTAACTTTGCACTGTCACAGCACAGCCGCCGCCGGCGCACGTCCGCCATCTTGTCGTCCACACAGCCCGTGTGGCCCAACACACACACACACGCACACATTTTGCACCGTCGCAGTCGCCTTCCAAACCGACAACGGCAGCAATAATGACCATTGTTAAAGGGAGGCGTGTCGACACACCGCCCTCCACTCCCGCGCGCAACGGCCGTCGACACGAACGAAACAGCTGATCCGGCCGCCTATGCCCACACGCCTTGCCTCGGAAACCCCAACGCCGCCGCAAACAAACACACAGAGACAAACCACGCAAGCAAATAATCACCGCCTCTCGCACAACAACACACAGCCCGCCCGCCATCTCCGTCGCGATCGATACAAAGACACACAAACGAAGCAGCTCCACACACAGCCAGCCACATGACACGTTTCCTTTCCTTCTCCCCTCCCAGTCACATCACGTCGCTCAAACGGAAAGAAAGAAACAAACAAACAAACAACACAGCGCGCACACACGCAGCAACAACACAGACTCTTTCGCACTTTTCAACTTCCGAACAGTGTGGTGGCCCTGAAAAGGGCCGTTTTCTAGTCTCTCCCACCCACAAGCACGGCCGCGGGAAGGCCAGCGCCCGCTGCGACGCAGCCTAACCGCCGAAACCGTACAGGGTGCGCCCCTGCCTCTTCAGGGCGTACACCACGTCCATGGCCGTCACAGTCTTGCGCTTGGCGTGCTCAGTGTACGTCACCGCGTCGCGGATCACGTTCTCCAGGAACACCTTCAGCACCCCGCGGGTCTCCTCGTAGATCAGACCAGAGATGCGCTTCACGCCGCCCCTGCGAGCCAGGCGGCGGATGGCGGGCTTCGTGATGCCCTGGATGTTGTCGCGCAACACCTTGCGGTGCCGCTTGGCGCCACCCTTGCCGAGCCCCTTTCCTCCCTTGCCGCGGCCTGTCATCCTTCCTTCCTCGGGCAAAGCAAAACGTGCACAAACAGCAGCTGCAGCGGCTGGCGAGTCGGCTACGGTCTGCGCCCAGCGCGCCCGCCGCCCCCCTATATAGACTCTGGCCCGCCCTCCCCCCACCACGCGCAACCGAGGGCATATAAGCGCAGCACGGAGGCGCGCGGGCCCGTTGTCAAGGCAGCACCGGACGCCGCGCCGCACCTAACCTCCACGCACGCCGCTCCGCTACCGCTACCGCTACCGCCATGGCCCGCACAAAGCAAACGGCCCGCAAGTCCACCGGCGGAAAGGCGCCGCGCAAACAGCTCGC
This sequence comes from Schistocerca americana, assembly GCF_021461395.2. NCBI lineage: Eukaryota > Metazoa > Arthropoda > Insecta > Orthoptera > Acrididae > Schistocerca > Schistocerca americana. The sequence continues at coordinate 4,080 of NW_025725188.1, read as the reverse complement.
CACCAAGGCGGCGAGGAAGAGCGCGCCCGCCACCGGAGGCGTCAAGAAGCCCCACCGCTACAGGCCGGGCACCGTCGCCCTGCGAGAAATCAGGCGCTACCAGAAGAGCACAGAGCTGCTCATCCGCAAGCTGCCATTCCAGCGCCTAGTGCGCGAGATCGCCCAGGACTTCAAGACCGACCTGCGCTTCCAGAGCTCCGCAGTCATGGCCCTGCAGGAGGCCAGCGAGGCCTACCTCGTCGGCCTCTTCGAAGACACCAACCTGTGCGCAATCCACGCCAAGCGCGTCACCATCATGCCCAAGGACATCCAGCTCGCGCGCCGCATCCGCGGCGAGCGCGCCTAAACCGCGCCGCGGCACCGCACCGCACAAACAAAAACGGCCCTTTTCAGGGCCACTAACATCTCTCCGTCGCGAGCAAACTTTGTCGGTCGCCTGCCTCTCGCCCCGCAACCCAAAAACAAAAACCACCACTTCCCGTCCGTCCGCCACACCCGCTCACTCTGCCTGCCTGCTAGCAGCGCGCAACAATCACACATCATCCCTCCCCGGCGCTCAAAGCGCACAATACCCAACGGCCGACGTCACACCGCACGGGTGGCTGGCCGGCCGCCGCTTTCGTTTCGAAAACAAAAAAAACCCGCACTCCACTCCGACGGCCAACGGCCAGGCAGGCGCGCTCGCTCGCTCTACACGCCACCGAAATCCCCGCCGACTCCTTCCGCATCTCAACGTGCCCCCCCGTTGCAAAACATAACACACACACACACAAAGGAACAAAACAAAGACCAGACACGACTCGACAAGACAGACATCCGAGAAGAACGAACGCAGGCAAGCCAACCAACGTATTCAAACAAAACAACGTGACAGAAAACCAACCGTCGGCCGCCGCCACAAAACAAACACGGCGACAATCAACCACGACAACAACAACAACAACAACACCGCTTACCGCTACCGCCGCCCACACCCGCCACCGACCCCCGCAATCCAACCACCACGGCACGCAAACAGCATCCCCACGGGCATACAGAAACGCCAGACAGACACCCACACCAAACGCAACACGACAATCAAAACCTTCCCCGACGTGCTTTGATGGCCCTGAGAAGGGCCGTTTTGGGCCGCGCGTCTCTTGCGCGCCACTAGACGACGACGGGGGGTGGGGACGACGGAGTCAAGCGCCAAACCCTTCCTTTCCCATCTCTTTCTCCTCTACTCTACTTCTTCTTCTTGGGCGAAGCCTTCGCCTTAGACGGCGTCGTCGCCTTCTTCGGGCGCGGCGCCTTCGGCTTCTTCGTCGGAACCTTGGCGGCCTTCTTCGCCTTCGACGGCGACTTGGCCTTGGCCGGCTTGGCCGCAGCCGCCTTCTTCGCACCCGCGGGAGCGGCCGACGCCGCAGACGCCTTCTTGGCGGCGCCCGCCTTCCGACCGGTCGCCGCCTTCACGCCACCAGCCTTCTTTGCGCCGGCCGCACGGGCGCCCTTCTTCTCCTTGCTGGCCGGAGCGGCGCGCTTCTTCTTGGCACCGCCAGCACGAGCCTTGCCGCCCTCGGCCGCCCCCCCGCCGCCGGCGCCGGCAAGCTTGAACGAGCCGGACGCGCCCTTCCCCTTCGTCTGCACCAGCTCGCCCGCCACGACGGCCGACTTGAGGTACTTCTTGATAAACGGCGCCAGCTTCTCCGCGTCCAGCTTGTAGTGCGCGGCTATGTACTTCTTGATCGCCTGCAGCGACGACCCGCCGCGCTCCTTCAGACTCTTGATGGCGGCCGTCACCATCTCAGAGGTGCGCGGGTGCGCAGGCTTGGCGCGCGGCTTCTTCGCAGACGACGCAGACTTGGCCTTCTTCGTAGTGCCGGTGGCGGCGGGTGCCGCAGCAGTCTCGTTCGTAGCCGCCTGATCTGCCATTTCGACGACGCGCGTAACACACAGCGAGAGCGAGCGGGACGGCAGGCACGCAAGCACAAGAGCAGAGAATCACAAGGCCCAGCCAGTGTCGCGGGCGGGCGCGGACGGCCGAGAGAGCGGCCGCCACTCTGCGCGCCGCCGCGCCGCGCCTCCCGCGCTTGCTACCGCCCAACGTCCGACAGCCTGTGCGGAGCAGCCCCAAACCTGCGCCACAACCGCCCGCGCCTTTCAAACCACCGAGGATGGGGCTACACACAGCCACACCACAGTCGCCAACCAGTCGCCACGGCAGCGCCGCAAACCACGGCCAAACTGCAGCTACCGCGCGCTACAGCCTGGGTCGGCCCGCCGAGAATCGCCGCCCCCGCCCAAATGCCGCCCCCACAGCCCCAGCCGACGACCCGCCACAATGGCCAAACCTTCGGCAAAACTCCCACACCGTCGCCGCGGCAGCCCGGCCAGCGCGGCCGGCGCCACAGCCACACAAGCCGAGGCGTGCGGCGATGACGGCCGTGCAAACGCGCCTCCGCCGCCCCATCGCCTTCCGTCGCCCTCCCGCCGTTTCCCGATCGGCCCGCAGCCGTCGGGCCACATCGCGCGCCGTCCTCCTCCTCTCGCCCGCCAACATTCACAGCCGTTTCTCAACAATTGCCCGCCGCAAACGGACGCCGCCTGCGCAACAGGCGCCGCCGCCCCTCGCCGCTTCCGACCCAACCCCTCGACCGAGGCAAACCGCAATCCGAATCTACAGACCAACCCAATCTGCCGTCAAGCACACACGACAGCCGACCTTACACGTTACGCGTTACACATTACGTTTACACGTCTACGTTAGGTTAGGTTAGGTGGACGTGGGTTAGGTTAAGGGGACTTGGGTTAGGTTAAGCGTCAAACTTAGGTTAAGCATTCAAACACGTCAGGCGTCAGAGGTTAGGTTAGGTTAGGTTAGGTTAGGTTAGGTTACACGTTAGGTTAAGGGGTCAGTGCTAGGTTAAGAAGCGTCAAACGTAGGTTACAAAAGCGTTCAAACGTGAGGCGTGAGCCGGACAGCTTACCTTACGTAGACGTTAGGGGCTCACAGGCTGAGCTCACCTCGCCACACCACACGTTAGGTTCGGTTCGGTTCGCTCGGCTCAGCGTAAAGCGCCGAGGTCAGGGTTACGTTCGTTCACCTTCGGGCGCCACACTTTCGGTTGAAAGGTCGCGACGGGACGACGTCGGCAGGCACGCCGCAAACGAACAAAAACGTACAGACGACGTCGGAAACCGCCGACAGACGGGGGAGCAGCACGACCACGACCACGACCAGACACCGAGCGCGAACGAGACACACGCGAACCACCCCCACCGGCCAAAGGGCACCACACAACAACCCAGAGCACCACGTGTCGACACCAGAGCAACCCGCCGCTCACGCGACATGGCTGGCACCGAAGGGCAACCGCCCGCAACTGCGCTTTCCGCGCCGGCCCGGATGCACGTCGTGCTACAACAACACCACTACCGTACACAGCCGCTGTTCACAACATCACTATCAATGGCGCGCCCGCGGCTCGCCGCCGTCGCAGTCGCAGCCCCAACGCCAGCACTTTTGCACCACCATTCACACGCACCGCAACACAGCTCGCCGACACAGCCGAACAAAACAAACACCACACAACAACAGCAACAACGCCGCCGCCTCTACTTGTGCCGGCGACCCACCCCGCCGATGGCGCACCTCTCGCCAGCCGGCAATCGACACACACGCACCCACCCACCGGGGCCCAGTGCAAAAAAAAAAAAAAAAAAAACACACAAAAACAAAAAAACCAAACAACACAAACGACACGGGAAGCGCACACCGCCACTTCGCGCGCACGCCACCAACCAGTCGTCGTCTCAAAATAACAAACACAAACAAAATAAACTAACAACTAGGGCAACACAAAACAAAAACGCCTCGCACGAACCGCCCACAAAAAGGACAAGCACACGCACAGCCTCTGCTGACGACCACGACGCAGCGGCACGCTGCTCCTGTCCCGCGCCCCGCGCCCCACTCGATTCACAACTCACGCGACACCGTCAACGACGGGCTCGCTTCCCGCAACCTACCACCTTTCCGCCACGACGCACAGCCCCAGCCCCACCCGACGACGCCCGTGGCAACGACTGCACTTTCACCAC
>NW_025725187.1:672500-675000 GCF_021461395.2 Schistocerca americana | reverse complement strand
ACCTAACCTAACCTAACCTAACCTAACCTAACCTAACCTAACCTAACCAAACCTAACCTGACCTAACCTGACCTAACCTAACCTTACCTAACCTGACCTAACCTGACCTAACCTGACCTTACCTTACCTGACCTGACCTAACTTGACCTAACCTAACCTATCCTGACCCAACCTGACCTAACCTAACTTAACCTGACCTAACCTGACCTAACCTGACCTAACCTAACCTTACCTGACCTTACCTGACCTAACGTAACCTAACCTAACCTGACCTAACCTAACCTAACCTAACCTAACCTAACCTGAGCTAACCTAACCTAACCTGAGCTAACCTGACGTAACATGACCTAACCTGACCTAACCTGACCTAACCTAACCTAACCTAACCTAACCTAACCTAACCTAACCTAACCTAACCTAACCTAACCTAACCTAACCTAACCTAACCTAACCTAACCTAACCTAACCTAACGTAACCTAACGTAACCTAACCTAACCTAACCTAACCTAATCTAACCTAACCTAACCTAACCTAACCTAACCTAACCTACCCTAACCTAACGTAACCTAACCTAACCAAACTTATCCTAACCTGACCTAACCTGACCTAAACTAACCTAACCTAATCTAACCATACCTAACCTAACCTAACCTAACCTAACCTAACCTAACCTAACCTAACCTAACCTAAACTAACCTGACCTAACCTAACCTAACCTAACCTAACCTAACCTGACCTAACCTAACCTAACCTAACCTGACCTAACCTAACCTAACCTAACCTAAACTAAACTAACCTAACCTAATCTAACCTGACCTAACCTGACTTAACCTAACCTAACCTAACCTAACCTAACCTAACCTGACCTAACCTGACCTGACCTAACCTGACCTAACCTGACCTAACCTAACTTAACCTGACCTAACCTAACCTAACCTAACCTAACCTAACCTGACCTAACCTGACCTAACCTGACATAACCTGACCAAACCTCACCTAACCTGACATAACCTGACCAAACCTCACCTAACCTGACCTAAACTGACCTAACCTAACCTGACCTGACCTAACCTAACCTAACCTAACATAACCTGACCTAACCTAACCTAACCTAACCTAACCTGACCTATCCTGACCTAACCTGAACTAACCTGACCTAACCTATCGTAACCTGACCTAACCTGACCTAACCTAACCTAACCTAACCTGACGTAACCTAACCTAACCTAACCTGACCTAACCTAACCTATCCTAACCTAACCTAACATAACCTAACCTAACCTAACCTAACCTGACCTAACATAACCTAACCTAAAATAACCTAACCTGAAATAACCTAACCTAAAATAACCTAACCTGACCTAACCTAACCTAACCTAACCTAACCTAACCTAACCTAACCTAACCTAACCTAACCTAACCTAACCTAACCTAACCTAACCTAACCTAACCTGACCTAACCTAACCTAACCTGACCTAACATAACCTAACCTGACCTAACCTGACCTAACCTAACCTAACCTGACCTAACCTGACCTGACCTGACCTGACCTAACCTGACCTAACCTGACCTAACCTAACCTTACCTAGCATGACCTAACCTGACCTGACCTAACATGACCTAACCTGACCTAACATAACCTAACCTGACCTAACCTGACCTAACCTTACCTAACCTGACCTAACCTGACCTAACCTGACCTAACCTGACCTAACCTGACCTAACCTGACCTAACCTAACCTAACCTAGCCTAGCCTAACCTAACCTAACCTAACCTAACCTAACCTGACCTAACCTAACCTAACCTAACCTAACCTGACCTAACCTGACCTAACCTAATCTAACCTGACCTAACCTAACATAACCTGACCTAACCTGACCTAACCTAACCTAACCTGACCTAACCTGACCTAACCTGACCTAACCTGGCCTAACCTAATCTAACCTGACCTAACCTGACCTAACCTAACATAACCTAACCTAACCTAACATAACCTAACCTGACCTAACCTGACCTAACCTGACCTAACCTGACCTAACCTGACCTAACCTGACCTAACCTGACCTAACCTGACCTAACCCGACCTAACCTGACCTAACCTGACCTAACCTGACCTAACCTGACCTAACCTAACCTAACCTATCCTAACCTAACCTAACCCAACCTAACCCAACGTAACGCAACCCAACCCAACCCAACCCAACCCAACCCAGCCCAACCCAACCCAACCCAACCCAACCCAACCCAACCCAACCCAACCCAACCCAACCGAACCCAACCCATCCAACCCAACCTAACCTAACCTAACCTAACCTAACCTAACCTAACCTAACCTAACCTAACCTAACCTAACCTAACCTAACCTGACTTAACCTAACCTGACCTAACCTAACCTAACCTAACCTGACCTAACCTAACCTAACCTAACCTGACCTAACCTGATCTAACCTAACCTAACCTAACCTAACCTAACCTGACCTAGATTAACCTAACCTAA
>NW_025725187.1:665000-667500 GCF_021461395.2 Schistocerca americana | reverse complement strand
CTAACCTAACACTAACACTAACCTAACACTAACACTAACCTAACACTAACACTAACCTAACACTAACACTAACACTAACACTAACACTAACACTAACACTAACACTAACACTAACACTAACACTAACACTAACACTAACACTAACACTAACACTAACACAACACTAACCTAACACTAACCTAACACTAACCTAACACTAACCTAACACTAACCTAACACTAACCTAACCTAACACTAACCTAACCTAACCTAACCTAACCTAACCTAACCTAACCTAACCTAACCTAACCTAACCTAACCTAACCTAACCTAACCTAACCTAACCTGACCTAACCTAACCTAACCTAACCTAACCTAACCTGACCTAACCTAACCTAACCTAACCTGACCTAACCTAACCTAACCTAACCTAAACTAAACTAACCTAACCTAATCTAACCTGACCTAACCTGACTTAACCCAACCTAACCTAACCTAACCTAACCTAACCTGACCTAACCTGACCTGACCTAACCTGACCTAACCTGACCTAACCTAACTTAACCTGACCTAACCTAACCTAACCTAACCTAACCTGACCTAACCTGACCTAACCTGACATAACCTGACCTAACCTCACCTAACCTGACCTAACCTGACCTAACCTGACCTAAACTGACCTAACCTAACCTGACCTGACCTAACCTAACCTAACCTAACATAACCTGACCTAAACTAACCTAACCTAACCTAACCTGACCTATCCTGACCTAACCTGAACTAACCTGACCTAACCTATCGTAACCTGACCTAACCTGACCTAACCTAACCTAACCTAACCTGACCTAACCTAACCTATCCTAACCTAACCTAACCTAACCTAACGTAACTTAACCTAACCTAACCTAACCTAACCTAACGTAACCTAACCTAACCTGACCTAACATAACCTAACCTAAAATAACCTAACCTGACCTAACCTAACCTGACCTAACATAACCTAACCTAAAATAAACTAACCTGACCTAACCTAACCTAACCTAACCTAACCTAACCTAACCTAACCTAACCTAACCTAACCTAACCTAACTTAACCTGACCTAACCTAACCTAACCTAACCTGACCTAACCTAACCTAACCTGACCTAACATAACCTAACCTGACCTAACCTGACCTAACCTGACCTAACCTGAACTAACCTGACCTAACCTGACCTAACCTGACCTAACCTAACCTAACCTAGCCTAGCCTAACCTAACCTAACCTAACCTAATCTAACCTAACCTAACCTAACCTAACCTGACCTAACCTAACCTAACCTAACCTAACCTGACCTAACCTAACGTAACCTGACCTGACCTAACCTAACCTAACCTAACCTAACCTAACCTAACCTAACGTAACCTAACCTGACCTGGCCTGACCTAACCTGACTTAACCTAACCTAACCTAACATAACATAACCTAACCTGACCTGACCTGACCTTACCTGACCTGACCTAACCTGACCTAATTTAACCTAACCTAACCTCACCTGACCTGACCTAACCTAACCTAACCTGACCTAACCTGACCTAACCTGACATAACCTGACCTAACCTTACCTAACCTGAGCTAACCTAACCTAACCTAACCTAACCTAACCTAACCTAACCTAACCTGACCTAACCTAACCTAACCTGACCTAACCTGACCTAACCTGACCTAACCTGACCTCACCTGACCTAACCTAACCTAACATGACCTAACCTAACCTAACCTGACCTATCCTAACCTGACCTAACTTAACCTGACCTAACTTAACCTAATCTAACCTAACCTAACCTAACTTAACCTGACCTAACCTAACCTAACCTAACCTAACCTAACCTAACCTAACCTGACCTAACCTAACCTGACCTAACCTGACCTAACCTGACCTGACCTAACCTGACCTGACCTAAGCTGACCTAACCTGACATAACCTGACCTAACCTGACCTAACCTGACCTAACCTATCCTAACCTGACCTAACCTGACCTAACCTGACCTAACCTGACCTGACCTGACCTAACCTGACCTAACCTAACCTAACCTGACCTAACCTAACCTAACCTAACCTAACCTAACCTAACCTAACCTAACCTAACCAAACCTAACCAAACCTAACCAAACCAAACCAAACCAAACCAAACCAAACCAAACCAAACCAAACCAAACCAAACCAAACATAACCAAACCAAACCAAACCTAACCAAACCAAACCAAACCAAACCTAACCAAACCAAACCTAACCAAACCTAACCTAACCTAACCTAACCTAACCTAACCTAACCTAACCTAACCTAACCTAACCTAACCTAACCTAACCTAACCTAACCTAACACTAACACTAACCTAACACTAACCTAACCTAACCTAACCTAACCTAACACTAACCTAACACTAACCTAACACTAACCTAACACTAACCTAACACTAACCTAACACTAACCTAACACTAACCTAACCTAACCTAACACTAACCTAACCTAACCTAAC
>NW_025725187.1:652500-660000 GCF_021461395.2 Schistocerca americana | reverse complement strand
TAACCTAACTTAACCTGACCTAACCTAACCTAACCTAACCTAACCTGACCTAACCTGACCTAACCTGACATAACCTGACCTAACCTCACCTAACCTGACCTAACCTGACCTAACCTGACCTAAACTGACCTAACGTAACCTGACCTGACCTAACCTAACCTAACCTAACATAACCTGACCTAAACTAACCTAACCTAACCTAACCTGACCTATCCTGACCTAACCTGAACTAACCTGACCTAACCTATCGTAACCTGACCTAACCTGACCTAACCTAACCTAACCTAACCTGACCTAACCTAACCTATCCTAACCTAACCTAACCTAACCTAACGTAACCTAACCTAACCTAACCTAACCTAACCTAACCTAACCTAACCTAACCTAACCTAACCTAACCTAACCTAACCTAACCTAACTTAACCTGACCTAACCTAACCTAACCTAACCTGACCTAACCTAACCCAACCTGACCTAACATAACCTAACCTGACCTAACCTGACCTAACCTGACTTAACCTGAACTAACCTGACCTAACCTGACCTAACCTGACCTAACCTAACCTAACCTAGCCTAGCCTAACCTAACCTAACCTAACCTAACCTAACCTGACCTAACCTAACCTAACCTAACCTAACCTGACCTAACCTGACCTAACCTAATCTAACCTGACCTAACCTAACATAACCTGACCTAACCTGACCTAACCTAACCTAACCTAACCTAACCTAACCTAACGTAACGTAACCTAACCTAACCTAACTTAACCTAACCTAACCTGACCTAACCTAACCTGACCTAACCTAACCTAACCTAACCTGACCTAACCTAACCTAACCTGACCTAGCCTAACCTAACCTAACCTAACCTAACCTAACCTAACCTAACCTAACCTAATCTAACCTAACCTAACCTAACCTAACCTGACCTAACCTAACCTAACCTAACCTAACCTGACCTAACCTAACGTAACCTGACCTGACCTAACCTAACCTAACCTAACCTAACCCAACCTAACCTAACCTAACGTAACCTAACCTGACCTGGCCTGACCTAACCTGACTTAACCTAACCTAACCTAACATAACATAACCTAACCTGACCTGACCTGACCTTACCTGACCTGACCTAACCTGACCTAATTTAACCAAACCTAACCTCACCTGACCTGACCTAACATAACCTAACCTGACCTAACCTGACCTAACCTGACATAACCTGACCTAACCTTACCTAACCTGAGCTAACCTAACCTAACCTAACCTAACCTAACCTAACCTAACCTAACCTAACCTGACCTAACCTAACCTAACCTGACCTAACCTGACCTAACCTGACCTAACCTGACCTCACCTGACCTAACCTAACCTAACATGACCTAACCTAACCTAACCTGACCTAACCTAACCTGACCTAACTTAACCTGACCTAACTTAACCTAATCTAACCTAACCTAACCTAACTTAACCTGACCTAACCTAACCTAACCTAACCTAACCTAACCTAACCTAACCTGACCTAACCTAACCTGACCTAACCTGACCTAACCTGACCTGACCTAACCTGACCTGACCTAAGCTGACCTAACCTGACATAACCTGACCTAACCTGACCTAACCTGACCTAACCTATCCTAACCTGACCTAACCTGACCTAACCTGACCTAACCTGACCTGACCTGACCTAACCTAACCTGACCTGACCTAACCTGACCTAACCTAACCTAACCTGACCTAACCTAACCTAACCTAACCTAACCTAACCTAACCTAACCTAACCAAACCTAACCAAACCTAACCAAACCTAACCAAACCTAACCAAACCAAACCAAACCAAACCAAACCAAACATAACCAAACCAAACCAAACCTAACCAAACCAAACCAAACCAAACCTAACCAAACCAAACCTAACCAAACCTAACCTAACCTAACCTAACCTAACCTAACCTAACCTAACCTAACCTAACCTAACCTAACCTAACACTAACACTAACCTAACACTAACCTAACCTAACCTAACCTAACCTAACACTAACCTAACACTAACCTAACACTAACCTAACACTAACCTAACACTAACCTAACACTAACCTAACACTAACCTAACACTAACCTAACCTAACCTAACACTAACCTAACCTAACCTAACCTAACCTAACCTAACACTAACCTAACACTAACCTAACACTAACCTAACACTAACCTAACACTAACCTAACACTAACCTAACACTAACCTAACACTAACCTAACACTAACCTAACACTAACCTAACACTAACCTAACACTAACCTAACACTAACCTAACACTAACCTAACACTAACCTAACACTAACCTAACACTAACCTAACACTAACCTAACACTAACCTAACACTAACCTAACACTAACCTAACACTAACCTAACACTAACCTAACACTAACCTAACCTAACCTAACCTAACCTAACCTAACCTAACCTAACCTAACCTAACCTAAACTAACACTAACCTAACCTAACCTAACACTAACCTAACACTAACCTAACACTAACCTAACACTAACCTAACACTAACCTAACACTAACCTAACACTAACCTAACACTAACCTAACACTAACCTAACACTAACCTAACCTAACCTAACCTAACCTAACCTAACCTAACCTAACCTAACCTAACCTAACCTAACACTAACACTAACACTAACACTAACCTAACCTAACCTAACACTAACACTAACACTAACCTAACACTAACACTAACCTAACACTAACACTAACCTAACACTAACCTAACACTAACCTAACACTAACCTAACACTAACCTAACACTAACCTAACACTAACCTAACACTAACCTAACCTAACCTAACCTAACCTAACCTAACACTAACCTAACACTAACCTAACACTAACCTAACACTAACCTAACACTAACCTAACACTAACCTAACACTAACCTAACACTAACCTAACACTAACCTAACCTAACCTAACCTAACCTAACCTAACCTAACCTGACCTAACCTAACCTAACCTAACCTGACCTAACCTAACCTAACCTAACCTAACTTAACCTAACCTAACCTAACCTAACCTAACCTAACCTAACCTAACCTAACACTAACCTAACCTAACCTAACCTAACACTAACCTAACCTAACCTAACCTAACACTAACCTAACCTAACCTAACACTAACACTAACCTAACACTAACCTAACACTAACACTAAACTAACACTAACCTAACACCACACTAACCTAACACTAACCTAACCTAACACTAACCTAACACTAACCTAACCTAACTTTAACCTAACACTAACCTAACCTAACACTAACCTAACACTAACCTAACACTAACCTAACACTAACCTAACACTAACCTAACACTAACCTAACACTAACCTAACCTAACCTAACCTAACCTAACCTAACCTAACCTAACCTAACCTAACCTAACCTAACCTAACCTAACCTAACCTAACACTAACACTAACACTAACACTAACACTAACCTAACACTAACACTAACCTAACACTAACACTAACCTAACACTAACCTAACACTAACACTAACCTAACACTAACACTAACCTAACACTAACACTAACCTAACACTAACACTAACCTAACACTAACACTAACCTAACACTAACACTAACCTAACACTAACACTAACCTAACACTAACACTAACCTAACACTAACCTAACACTAACACTAACCTAACACTAACCTAACACTAACACTAACACTAACACTAACACTAACACTAACACTAACACTAACACTAACACTAACCTAACACTAACACTAACACTAACACTAACACTAACACTAACCTAACACTAACCTAACACTAACCTAACACTAACCTAACACTAACCTAACACTAACCTAACACTAACCTAACACTAACCTAACACTAACCTAACCTAACCTAACCTAACCTAACCTAACCTAACCTAACCTAACCTAACCTAACCTAACCTAACCTAACCTAACCTAACACTAACACTAACACTAACACTAACCTAACCTAACCTAACACTAACACTAACACTAACCTAACACTAACACTAACCTAACACTAACACTAACCTAACCTAACCTAACCTAACCTAACACTAACCTAACACTAACCTAACACTAACCTAACACTAACCTAACACTAACCTAACACTAACCTAACACTAACCTAACACTAACCTAACACTAACCTAACACTAACCTAACACTAACCTAACACTAACCTAACACTAACCTAACCCTAACCTAACCCTAACCTAACACTAACCTAACACTAACCTAACACTAACCTAACACTAACCTAACCTAACCTAACGTAACCTAACCTAACCAAACCCAACCTAACCTAACCTAACACTAACCTAACACTAACCTAACACTAACCTAACACTAACCTAACACTAACCTAACACTAACCTAACACTAACCTAACACTAACCTAACACTAACCTAACCTAACCTAACCTAACCGAACCTAACACTAACACTAACACTAACCTAACCTAACCTAACACTAACACTAACCTAACACTAACACTAACCTAACACTAACACTAACCTAACACTAACACTAACACTAACCTAACACTAACACTAACCTAACACTAACACTAACACTAACACTAACACTAACACTAACACTAACACTAACACTAACACTAACACTAACACTAACACTAACACTAACACTAACACTAACACTAACCTAACACTAACCTAACACTAACCTAACACTAACCTAACACTAACCTAACACTAACCTAACACTAACCTAACACTAACCTAACACTAACCTAACACTAACCTAACACTAACCTAACACTAACCTAACCCTAACCTAACCCTAACCTAACCCTAACCTAACCCAAAACTAACACTAACCTAACACTAACCTAACACTAACCTAACCTAACCTAACCTAACCTAACCTAACCTAACCTAACCTAACCTAACCTAACCTAACCTAACCTAACCTAACCTAACCTAACCTAACCCAACCTAACACTAACCTAACACTAACCTAACACTAACCTAACACTAACCTAACACTAACCTAACACTAACCTAACCTAACCTAACCTAACCTAACCTAACCTAACCTAACCTAACCTAACCTAACCTAACCTAACCTACCCTAACACTAACACTAACACTAACACTAACCTAACCTAACCTAACACTAACACTAACACTAACCTAACACTAACCTAACACTAACACTAACCTAACACTAACACTAACCTAACACTAACACTAACCTAACACTAACACTAACCTAACACTAACACTAACCTAACACTAACACTAACCTAACACTAACACTAACACTAACACTAACACTAACACTAACACTAACACTAACACTAACACTAACACTAACACTAACACTAACACTAACACAACACTAACCCAACACTAACCTAACACTAACCTAACACTAACCTAACACTAACCTAACACTAACCTAACACTAACCTAACCTAACACTAACCTAACCTAACCTAACCTAACCTAACCTAACCTAACCTAACCTAACCTAACCTAACCTAACCTAACCTAACCTAACCTGACCTAACCTAACCTAACCTAACCTAACCTGACCTAACCTAACCTAACCTAACCTAAACTAAACTAACCTAAACTAATCTAACCTGACCTAACCTGACTTAACCTAACCTAACCTAACCTAACCTAACCTAACCTGACCTAACCTGACCTGACCTAACCTGACCTAACCTAACTTAACCTGACCTAACCTAACCTAACCTAACCTAACCTGACCTAACCTGACCTAACCTGACATAACCTGACCTAACCTCACCTAACCTGACCTAACCTGACCTAACCTGACCTAAACTGACCTAACCTAACCTGACCTGACCTAACCTAACCTAACCTAACATAACCTGACCTAAACTAACCTAACCTAACCTAACCTGACCTATCCTGACCTAACCTGAACTAACCTGACCTAACCTATCGTAACCTGACCTAACCTGACCTAACCTAACCTAACCTAACCTGACCTAACCTAACCTATCCTAACCTAACCTAACCTAACCTAACGTAACCTAACCTAACCTAACCTAACCTAACCTAACCTAACCTAACCTAACCTAACCTGACCTAACATAACCTAACCTAAAATAACCTAACCTGACCTAACCTAACCTGACCTAACATAACCTAACCTAAAATAACCTAACCTGACCTAACCTAACCTAACCTAACCTAACCTAACCTAACCTAACCTAACCTAACCTAACCTAACCTAACCTAACCTAACTTAACCTGACCTAACCTAACCTAACCTAACCTGACCTAACCTAATCTAACCTGACCTAACATAACCTAACCTGACCTAACCTGACCTAACCTGACCTAACCTGAACTAACCTGACCTAACCTGACCTAACCTGACCTAACCTAACCTAACCTAGCCTAGCCTAACCTAACCTAACCTAACCTAACCTAACCTGACCTAACCTAACCTAACCTAACCTGACCTAACCTGACCTAACCTAATCTAACCTGACCTAACCTAACATAACCTGACCTAACCTGACCTAACCTAACCTAACCTAACCTAACCTAACCTAACGTAACCTAACCTAACCTAACCTAACTTAACCTAACCTAACCTGACCTAACCTAACCTGACCTAACCTAACCTAACCTAACCTGACCTAACCTAACCTAACCTGACCTAGCCTAACCTAACCTAACCTAACCTAACCTAACCTAACCTAACCTAATCTAACCTAACCTAACCTAACCTAACCTGACCTAACCTAACCTAACCTAACCTAACCTGACCTAACCTAACGTAACCTGACCTGACCTAACCTAACCTAACCTAACCTAACCTAACCTAACCTAACCTAACGTAACCTAACCTGACCTGGCCTGACCTAACCTGACTTAACCTAACGTAACCTAACATAACATATCCTAACCTGACCTGACCTGACCTTACCTGACCTGACCTAACCTGACCTAATTTAACCTAACCTAACCTCACCTGACCTGACCTAACCTAACCTAACCTGACCTAACCTGACCTAACCTGACATAACCTGACCTAACCTTACGTAACCTGAGCTAACCTAACCTAACCTAACCTAACCTAACCTAACCTAACCTAACCTGACCTAACCTAACCTAACCTGACCTAACCTGACCTAACCTGACCTTACCTGACCTCACCTGACCTAACCTAACCTAACATGACCTAACCTAACCTAACCTGACCTAACCTAACCTGACCTAACTTAACCTGACCTAACTTAACCTAATCTAACCTAACCTAACCTAACTTAACCTGACCTAACCTAACCTAACCTAACCTAACCTAACCTAACCTAACCTGACCTAACCTAACCTGACCTAACCTGACCTAACCTGACCTGGCCTAACCTGACCTGACCTAAGCTGACCTAACCTGACATAACCTGACCTAACCTGACCTAACCTGACCTAACCTATC
>NW_025725186.1:32500-37500 GCF_021461395.2 Schistocerca americana | reverse complement strand
CCGGAGTTTGGCGAGTAGACGCTTTAGGTGCGACCACCCGTGCTCCCAACTGAGCTTGCCGCTGCCGACAGAGGCCCGGGAGCGTGCTGTCGTGGCATTGCCGGCGGGAGACAACACGCGCCACCTACGGTGACCGGCAGCTCCAACGCCAGCGCCACAGAAGGACAAAAGCCCCACTTGGGTGCCGAAGCGAACTCTCCCAGCACAGCGCACGCGCCAACACGTCCGCACAGCTGCGATACAAACCACCTGCGAGAACCGCAGAGGCGACCGAGCAGCAGACGGCGTCGCGGCGCCGAGCGCCGGGCGGCGGCGCATCCTCAGCGCACACAGTCCTCAATCGGACCAGCACACTGCAGATGTCCACCGCGCTTCGCACCGGGCCCGCGAGGACCTACTTTGGCCGCACGGCGCCGCGTGCAGGGTGCGCCGGCGCGCAGCTGCGCCGCCTGCCGCCTCCGTCGGCCGGCGCGCCTGCCACTGGCCGCCCCCACCAGCCGGCTGTAGCGCGTGCGCCCACGCACCGCACGGCCAACACGCCGGGAGGCCCCCCCTCACCGGCCGGGGACGGTCCCACCCAGCCACCGCCGCGTATCGCTTCACACCCACATGCCATTCACGTTCGTGGGCATGGTGGGTATCGCTGCAACAACCGGTTGGTAGCTCAACCGATCGTCGCCATCACTGATTCACCCCTAGCGAGAACAACCGCACCACAACGGTTTACCAGTTGTTCATTTGCGTAACGTCACCAGCAAACGTAGGCGTCCATCGCCATTTGCAAATTCAACGATTGTTGCATGCCTGTGTCAGGTGTCACGACACACTGTCTGCCCACATACACGCAACAACATGTCCACGCTTAGCGAACACGTGGAAGGTGGCCCCCGTACGTATGCGATGTCCATTGCGCGAACGACTGTCAACCGGCCTCTGTCGCATGTCGCAGATGTGGAACGCAGTGCACCGTGCTATCACGGTGTGTGAGAAGAGACGACTACGTCTGACAACACGCGCCACTACATCAACAGACGGCTCATGCTGATCGCCATCCAGGGCATACCACACTGCAATCCAGCTCTTATAGGGAGACGACACGTAGCTGAGTGCACAACATTTGGACCGCATGGTTCGCCGTTGTTGGCGCAGTCGTTGTACGGTCACATGTACCACGATGTATCATTCAGTACATGAGGACCAATGTGCAGTACAGTGTGTGATTTGGACGTACAACATCAGCGGACAGTTGACACAGGCCGTACCACAGCGTAGGCTAAGTGCTTCGCCATGCGAATGCCAATGAACAACTGCAAATGCCAATGAACAACTGCAAAGGGCATTGAGCATGTACGTCCTGCTGCCATCCACATTACAGTGTATAGCTGCAAGGTGTTTAACATGAAGCGATACACTGGGGACCGGGCAGTGCGAGTAGCAAACTATATTGCGGGGGTTGCAGTTAGGCAACACTACACTAATTTAACGCGTCGTATGACAATTACAGAGCAGGTTAAGGCCCAACGTGTGTTGGGTTAAGGCCCAACGTGTGTTGGGTTAAGGCCCAACGTGTGTTGGGTTAAGGCCCAACGTGTGTTGGGTTACGGCCCAACGTGTGTTGGGTTAAGGCCCAACGTGTGTTGGGTTAAGGCCCAACGTGTGTTGGGTTACGTTAAGGGGCAATGTGGGTTACGTTAAGGGGCAATGTGGGTTACGTTAAGGGGCAATGTGGGTTACGTTACGGCGCAATATAGGTTACGTTACGGCGCAATATAGGTTACGTTAAGGGGCAATGTGGGTTACGTTACGGCGCAATATAGGTTACGTTACGGCGCAATATAGGTTACGTTAAGGCGCAATATCGGTTACGTTAAGGCGCAATACAGGTTACGTTAAGGCGCAATACAGGTTACGTTAAGGCGCAATACAGGTTACGTTAAGGCGCAATACAGGTTACGTTAAGGCGCAATACAGGTTACGTTAAGGCGCAATACAGGTTACGTTAAGGCGCAATACAGGTTACGTTAAGGCGCAATACAGGTTACGTTAAGGCGCAATGCAGGTTACGTTAAGGCGCAATGCAGGTTACGTTAAGGCGCAATACAGGTTACGTTAAGGCGCAATGCAGGTTACGTTAAGGCGCAATGCAGGTTACGTTAAGGCGCAATACAGGTTACGTTAAGGCGCAATACAGGTTACGTTAAGGCGCAATACAGGTTACGTTAAGGCGCAATACAGGTTACGTTAAGGCGCAATACAGGTTACGTTAAGGCGCAATACAGGTTACGTTAAGGCGCAATACAGGTTACGTTAAGGCGCAATACAGGTTACGTTAAGGCGCAATACAGGTTACGTTAAGGCGCAATACAGGTTACGTTAAGGCGCAATACAGGTTACGTTAAGGCGCAATACAGGTTACGTTAAGGCGCAATACAGGTTACGTTAAGGCGCAATACAGGTTACGTTAAGGCGCAATACAGGTTACGTTAAGGCGCAATACAGGTTACGTTAAGGCGCAATACAGGTTACGTTAAGGCGCAATACAGGTTACGTTAAGGCGCAATACAGGTTACGTTAAGGCGCAATACAGGTTACGTTAAGGCGCAATACAGGTTACGTTAAGGCGCAATACAGGTTACGTTAAGGCGCAATACAGGTTACGTTAAGGCGCAATACAGGTTACGTTAAGGCGCAATACAGGTTAGGTTAAGGCGCAATACAGGTTAGGTTAAGGCGCAATACAGGTTAGGTTAAGGTACGACATAGGTTAGGTTAAGGTACGACATAGGTTAGGTTAAGGTACGACATAGGTTAGGTTAAGGTACGACATAGGTTAGGTTAAGGTACGACATAGGTTAGGTTAAGGTACGACATAGGTTAGGTTAAGGTACGACATAGGTTAGGTTAAGGTACGACATAGGTTAGGTTAAGGTACGACATAGGTTAGGTTAAGGTACGACATAGGTTAGGTTAAGGTACGACATAGGTTAGGTTAAGGTACGACATAGGTTAGGTTAAGGTACGACATAGGTTAGGTTAAGGTACGACATAGGTTAGGTTAAGGTACGACATAGGTTAGGTTAAGGTACGACATAGGTTAGGTTAAGGTACGACATAGGTTAGGTTAAGGTACGACATAGGTTAGGTTAAGGTACGACATAGGTTAGGTTAAGGTACGACATAGGTTAGGTTAAGGTACGACATAGGTTAGGTTAAGGTACGACATAGGTTAGGTTAAGGTACGACATAGGTTAGGTTAAGGTACGACATAGGTTAGGTTAAGGTACGACATAGGTTAGGTTAAGGTACGACATAGGTTAGGTTAAGGTACGACATAGGTTAGGTTAAGGTACGACATAGGTTAGGTTAAGGTACGACATAGGTTAGGTTAAGGTACGACATAGGTTAGGTTAAGGTACGACATAGGTTAGGTTAAGGTACGACATAGGTTAGGTTAAGGTACGACATAGGTTAGGTTAAGGTACGACATAGGTTAGGTTAAGGTACGACATAGGTTAGGTTAAGGTACGACATAGGTTAGGTTAAGGTACGACATAGGTTAGGTTAAGGTACGACATAGGGTAGGTTAAGGTACGACATAGGTTAGGTTAAGGTACGACATAGGTTAGGTTACGGTACGACATAGGTTAGGTTACGGTACGACATAGGTTAGGTTACGGTACGACATAGGTTAGGTTACGGTACGACATAGGTTAGGTTACGGTACGACATAGGTTAGGTTACGGTACGACATAGGTTAGGTTACGGTACGACATAGGTTAGGTTACGGTACGACATAGGTTAGGTTACGGTACGACATAGGTTAGGTTACGGTACGACATAGGTTAGGTTACGGTACGACATAGGTTAGGTTACGGTACGACATAGGTTAGGTTACGGTACGACATAGGTTAGGTTACGGTACGACATAGGTTAGGTTACGGTACGACATAGGTTAGGTTACGGTACGATATAGGTTAGGTTACGGTACGATATAGGTTAGGTTAAGGTACACATTGTTGTAAGGAAAGGTTTAATGGGGGGCGGGGCGGGGCGGCCGGTTTGTTGATTGTGATTATAGTAAGTGGATGCCTGCGGCATCATCTGATTTGCCACGTCAGGATGCACCTTTGGCTCATGACAGGCGGCGCTCTCATTCCATGCTTGTGGCAGACCTGTGTCTTTCATTCCTGCCATTGTTTGTGTGCTGTGAGAGGAGGCAGTATTGTGATGTTGGGTGCACCCCTGTGTAGGACATGTGTGGGTGTTGGTGGCTTGGCTGAGCAATGGTGGTTGTCGGGTGGGTGGGATATTCTGTTTTCTGAGTGGACCTCCCAGTCTGGTTATGACAGTGTGGATTGTCTAATGTGGCGGAGAGGATGCACTGGGTGTTGTTCCATGCTGGTGCTTACATATTGTCTGTGTGCGTGTTACAGGCAGAGAGTAGTGCGTGATAAGGGTGTGTGGCTGACGTGTGGTTGTGATTGTGAGCAGAGTCTTTCAGCATGTATACGGACAGTTGTATACATTATCTGTATTCTGATGGCTCTATCTATTACTAATCAGCGCCGTGTATACGTTTAATCCGGTTCCAGTCGAAACTGTTGTATCTCTGTACATTAGTGACACGGCGAGCCCGCTATGTAGTTACTCGTCTCGGCAGCTTCCACCGGTGTATGGCAAATGATTATAAGGAATCAGTCTAGTCGTCAATACCGATGGTGTGACGTCACATGTCTGGGGTGGGGGACGCTGCGCCCTTCCGGTGGGTCATGGCCTAGAAAGACTCTTCCCACGCAGGGGGGCGTGGACTGTCATTGACTCTTCCAGGTAATATACTTGCCGTACGTTCTTGCGACTGCGAGTGCAACGCTCACCGGTACCGACATGGATGGAGCGCCTCCTAGCTGACCGCTCAGCATCGGCATTCGTACAGAGAGCAACGCGGTCGCGTCTCTAGCTCGTAACTGGTACAGCCCGCAGCTCATGTATAGGGACAGCGG
>NW_025725186.1:20000-25000 GCF_021461395.2 Schistocerca americana | reverse complement strand
GGGTAATTTGCGCGCCTGCTGCCTTCCTTGGATGTGGTAGCCGTTTCTCAGGCTCCCTCTCCGGAATCGAACCCTGATTCCCCGTTACCCGTTACAACCATGGTAGGCGCAGAACCTACCATCGACAGTTGATAAGGCAGACATTTGAAAGATGCGTCGCCGGTACGAGGACCGTGCGATCAGCCCAAAGTTATTCAGAGTCACCAAGGCAAACGGACCGGACGAGCCGACCGATTGGTTTTGATCTAATAAAAGCGTCCCTTCCATCTCTGGTCGGGACTCTGTTTGCATGTATTAGCTCTAGAATTACCACAGTTATCCAAGTAACGTGGGTACGATCTAAGGAACCATAACTGATTTAATGAGCCATTCGCGGTTTCACCTTAATGCGGCTTGTACTGAGACATGCATGGCTTAATCTTTGAGACAAGCATATGACTACTGGCAGGATCAACCAGGGAGCTGCGTCAACTAGAGCTGAGCAGCCGGCCGCCCGGGAGTGTGTCCCGGGGGCCCGCGCGAACACGCAAGCGTCCGCTCAATTATTCTGCAAACAGGAGGAGGCTGAGCTCCCCTGCACCATACACCTCGAAACCCTCTCAGGTCCCGGCGGCGCGCAGCGCCGTCCTAAGTACTTGGTCGGGTTCGAGAGAGGCGCAATCGCCCGGAGTTTGGCGAGTAGACGCTTTAGGTGCGACCACCCGTGCTCCCAACTGAGCTTGCCGCTGCCGACAGAGGCCCGGGAGCGTGCTGTCGTGGCATTGCCGGCGGGAGACAACACGCGCCACCTACGGTGACCGGCAGCTCCAACGCCAGCGCCACAGAAGGACAAAAGCCCCACTTGGGTGCCGAAGCGAACTCTCCCAGCACAGCGCACGCGCCAACACGTCCGCACAGCTGCGATACAAACCACCTGCGAGAACCGCAGAGGCGACCGAGCAGCAGACGGCGTCGCGGCGCCGAGCGCCGGGCGGCGGCGCATCCTCAGCGCACACAGTCCTCAATCGGACCAGCACACTGCAGATGTCCACCGCGCTTCGCACCGGGCCCGCGAGGACCTACTTTGGCCGCACGGCGCCGCGTGCAGGGTGCGCCGGCGCGCAGCTGCGCCGCCTGCCGCCTCCGTCGGCCGGCGCGCCTGCCACTGGCCGCCCCCACCAGCCGGCTGTAGCGCGTGCGCCCACGCACCGCACGGCCAACACGCCGGGAGGCCCCCCCTCACCGGCCGGGGACGGTCCCACCCAGCCACCGCCGCGTATCGCTTCACACCCACATGCCATTCACGTTCGTGGGCATGGTGGGTATCGCTGCAACAACCGGTTGGTAGCTCAACCGATCGTCGCCATCACTGATTCACCCCTAGCGAGAACAACCGCACCACAACGGTTTACCAGTTGTTCATTTGCGTAACGTCACCAGCAAACGTAGGCGTCCATCGCCATTTGCAAATTCAACGATTGTTGCATGCCTGTGTCAGGTGTCACGACACACTGTCTGCCCACATACACGCAACAACATGTCCACGCTTAGCGAACACGTGGAAGGTGGCCCCCGTACGTATGCGATGTCCATTGCGCGAACGACTGTCAACCGGCCTCTGTCGCATGTCGCAGATGTGGAACGCAGTGCACCGTGCTATCACGGTGTGTGAGAAGAGACGACTACGTCTGACAACACGCGCCACTACATCAACAGACGGCTCATGCTGATCGCCATCCAGGGCATACCACACTGCAATCCAGCTCTTATAGGGAGACGACACGTAGCTGAGTGCACAACATTTGGACCGCATGGTTCGCCGTTGTTGGCGCAGTCGTTGTACGGTCACATGTACCACGATGTATCATTCAGTACATGAGGACCAATGTGCAGTACAGTGTGTGATTTGGACGTACAACATCAGCGGACAGTTGACACAGGCCGTACCACAGCGTAGGCTAAGTGCTTCGCCATGCGAATGCCAATGAACAACTGCAAATGCCAATGAACAACTGCAAAGGGCATTGAGCATGTACGTCCTGCTGCCATCCACATTACAGTGTATAGCTGCAAGGTGTTTAACATGAAGCGATACACTGGGGACCGGGCAGTGCGAGTAGCAAACTATATTGCGGGGGTTGCAGTTAGGCAACACTACACTAATTTAACGCGTCGTATGACAATTACAGAGCAGGTTAAGGCCCAACGTGTGTTGGGTTAAGGCCCAACGTGTGTTGGGTTAAGGCCCAACGTGTGTTGGGTTAAGGCCCAACGTGTGTTGGGTTACGGCCCAACGTGTGTTGGGTTAAGGCCCAACGTGTGTTGGGTTAAGGCCCAACGTGTGTTGGGTTACGTTAAGGGGCAATGTGGGTTACGTTAAGGGGCAATGTGGGTTACGTTAAGGGGCAATGTGGGTTACGTTACGGCGCAATATAGGTTACGTTACGGCGCAATATAGGTTACGTTAAGGGGCAATGTGGGTTACGTTACGGCGCAATATAGGTTACGTTACGGCGCAATATAGGTTACGTTAAGGCGCAATATCGGTTACGTTAAGGCGCAATACAGGTTACGTTAAGGCGCAATACAGGTTACGTTAAGGCGCAATACAGGTTACGTTAAGGCGCAATACAGGTTACGTTAAGGCGCAATACAGGTTACGTTAAGGCGCAATACAGGTTACGTTAAGGCGCAATACAGGTTACGTTAAGGCGCAATACAGGTTACGTTAAGGCGCAATGCAGGTTACGTTAAGGCGCAATGCAGGTTACGTTAAGGCGCAATACAGGTTACGTTAAGGCGCAATGCAGGTTACGTTAAGGCGCAATGCAGGTTACGTTAAGGCGCAATACAGGTTACGTTAAGGCGCAATACAGGTTACGTTAAGGCGCAATACAGGTTACGTTAAGGCGCAATACAGGTTACGTTAAGGCGCAATACAGGTTACGTTAAGGCGCAATACAGGTTACGTTAAGGCGCAATACAGGTTACGTTAAGGCGCAATACAGGTTACGTTAAGGCGCAATACAGGTTACGTTAAGGCGCAATACAGGTTACGTTAAGGCGCAATACAGGTTACGTTAAGGCGCAATACAGGTTACGTTAAGGCGCAATACAGGTTACGTTAAGGCGCAATACAGGTTACGTTAAGGCGCAATACAGGTTACGTTAAGGCGCAATACAGGTTACGTTAAGGCGCAATACAGGTTACGTTAAGGCGCAATACAGGTTACGTTAAGGCGCAATACAGGTTACGTTAAGGCGCAATACAGGTTACGTTAAGGCGCAATACAGGTTACGTTAAGGCGCAATACAGGTTACGTTAAGGCGCAATACAGGTTACGTTAAGGCGCAATACAGGTTACGT
This sequence comes from Schistocerca americana, assembly GCF_021461395.2. NCBI lineage: Eukaryota > Metazoa > Arthropoda > Insecta > Orthoptera > Acrididae > Schistocerca > Schistocerca americana. The sequence continues at coordinate 21,654 of NW_025725186.1, read as the reverse complement.
TAAGGCGCAATACAGGTTAGGTTAAGGCGCAATACAGGTTAGGTTAAGGTACGACATAGGTTAGGTTAAGGTACGACATAGGTTAGGTTAAGGTATGACATAGGTTAGGTTAAGGTACGACATAGGTTAGGTTAAGGTACGACATAGGTTAGGTTAAGGTACGACATAGGTTAGGTTAAGGTACGACATAGGTTAGGTTAAGGTACGACATAGGTTAGGTTAAGGTACGACATAGGTTAGGTTAAGGTACGACATAGGTTAGGTTAAGGTACGACATAGGTTAGGTTAAGGTACGACATAGGTTAGGTTAAGGTACGACATAGGTTAGGTTAAGGTACGACATAGGTTAGGTTAAGGTACGACATAGGTTAGGTTAAGGTACGACATAGGTTAGGTTAAGGTACGACATAGGTTAGGTTAAGGTACGACATAGGTTAGGTTAAGGTACGACATAGGTTAGGTTAAGGTACGACATAGGTTAGGTTAAGGTACGACATAGGTTAGGTTAAGGTACGACATAGGTTAGGTTAAGGTACGACATAGGTTAGGTTAAGGTACGACATAGGTTAGGTTAAGGTACGACATAGGTTAGGTTAAGGTACGACATAGGTTAGGTTAAGGTACGACATAGGTTAGGTTAAGGTACGACATAGGTTAGGTTAAGGTACGACATAGGTTAGGTTAAGGTACGACATAGGTTAGGTTAAGGTACGACATAGGTTAGGTTAAGGTACGACATAGGTTAGGTTAAGGTACGACATAGGTTAGGTTAAGGTACGACATAGGTTAGGTTAAGGTACGACATAGGTTAGGTTAAGGTACGACATAGGTTAGGTTAAGGTACGACATAGGTTAGGTTAAGGTACGACATAGGTTAGGTTAAGGTACGACATAGGGTAGGTTAAGGTACGACATAGGTTAGGTTAAGGTACGACATAGGTTAGGTTACGGTACGACATAGGTTAGGTTACGGTACGACATAGGTTAGGTTACGGTACGACATAGGTTAGGTTACGGTACGACATAGGTTAGGTTACGGTACGACATAGGTTAGGTTACGGTACGACATAGGTTAGGTTACGGTACGACATAGGTTAGGTTACGGTACGACATAGGTTAGGTTACGGTACGACATAGGTTAGGTTACGGTACGACATAGGTTAGGTTACGGTACGACATAGGTTAGGTTACGGTACGACATAGGTTAGGTTACGGTACGACATAGGTTAGGTTACGGTACGACATAGGTTAGGTTACGGTACGACATAGGTTAGGTTACGGTACGATATAGGTTAGGTTACGGTACGATATAGGTTAGGTTAAGGTACACATTGTTGTAAGGAAAGGTTTAATGGGGGGCGGGGCGGGGCGGCCGGTTTGTTGATTGTGATTATAGTAAGTGGATGCCTGCGGCATCATCTGATTTGCCACGTCAGGATGCACCTTTGGCTCATGACAGGCGGCGCTCTCATTCCATGCTTGTGGCAGACCTGTGTCTTTCATTCCTGCCATTGTTTGTGTGCTGTGAGAGGAGGCAGTATTGTGATGTTGGGTGCACCCCTGTGTAGGACATGTGTGGGTGTTGGTGGCTTGGCTGAGCAATGGTGGTTGTCGGGTGGGTGGGATATTCTGTTTTCTGAGTGGACCTCCCAGT
>NW_025725186.1:7500-12500 GCF_021461395.2 Schistocerca americana | reverse complement strand
TTATGGTTAGAACTAGGGCGGTATCTGATCGCCTTCGAACCTCTAACTTTCGTTCTTGATTAATGAAAACATACTTGGCAAATGCTTTCGCTTCTGTTCGTCTTGCGACGATCCAAGAATTTCACCTCTAACGTCGCAATACGAATGCCCCCGCCTGTCCCTATTAATCATTACCTCGGGTTCCGAAAACCAACAAAATAGAACCGAGGTCCTATTCCATTATTCCATGCACACAGTATTCAGGCGGGCTTGCCTGCTTTAAGCACTCTAATTTGTTCAAAGTAAACGTGCCGGCCCACCGAGACACTCACTCAAGAGCACCCTGGTAGGATTGCAACGGGGTCCGCCTCGGGACGCACGAGCACGCACGAGGCGCGTCGCACGCCTTCAGCTCGCCCCACCGGCAGGACGTCCCACGATACATGCCAGTTAAACACCGACGGGCGGTGAACCAACAGCGTGGGACACAAATCCAACTACGAGCTTTTTAACCGCAACAACTTTAATATACGCTATTGGAGCTGGAATTACCGCGGCTGCTGGCACCAGACTTGCCCTCCAATAGATACTCGTTAAAGGATTTAAAGTGTACTCATTCCGATTACGGGGCCTCGGATGAGTCCCGTATCGTTATTTTTCGTCACTACCTCCCCGTGCCGGGAGTGGGTAATTTGCGCGCCTGCTGCCTTCCTTGGATGTGGTAGCCGTTTCTCAGGCTCCCTCTCCGGAATCGAACCCTGATTCCCCGTTACCCGTTACAACCATGGTAGGCGCAGAACCTACCATCGACAGTTGATAAGGCAGACATTTGAAAGATGCGTCGCCGGTACGAGGACCGTGCGATCAGCCCAAAGTTATTCAGAGTCACCAAGGCAAACGGACCGGACGAGCCGACCGATTGGTTTTGATCTAATAAAAGCGTCCCTTCCATCTCTGGTCGGGACTCTGTTTGCATGTATTAGCTCTAGAATTACCACAGTTATCCAAGTAACGTGGGTACGATCTAAGGAACCATAACTGATTTAATGAGCCATTCGCGGTTTCACCTTAATGCGGCTTGTACTGAGACATGCATGGCTTAATCTTTGAGACAAGCATATGACTACTGGCAGGATCAACCAGGGAGCTGCGTCAACTAGAGCTGAGCAGCCGGCCGCCCGGGAGTGTGTCCCGGGGGCCCGCGCGAACACGCAAGCGTCCGCTCAATTATTCTGCAAACAGGAGGAGGCTGAGCTCCCCTGCACCATACACCTCGAAACCCTCTCAGGTCCCGGCGGCGCGCAGCGCCGTCCTAAGTACTTGGTCGGGTTCGAGAGAGGCGCAATCGCCCGGAGTTTGGCGAGTAGACGCTTTAGGTGCGACCACCCGTGCTCCCAACTGAGCTTGCCGCTGCCGACAGAGGCCCGGGAGCGTGCTGTCGTGGCATTGCCGGCGGGAGACAACACGCGCCACCTACGGTGACCGGCAGCTCCAACGCCAGCGCCACAGAAGGACAAAAGCCCCACTTGGGTGCCGAAGCGAACTCTCCCAGCACAGCGCACGCGCCAACACGTCCGCACAGCTGCGATACAAACCACCTGCGAGAACCGCAGAGGCGACCGAGCAGCAGACGGCGTCGCGGCGCCGAGCGCCGGGCGGCGGCGCATCCTCAGCGCACACAGTCCTCAATCGGACCAGCACACTGCAGATGTCCACCGCGCTTCGCACCGGGCCCGCGAGGACCTACTTTGGCCGCACGGCGCCGCGTGCAGGGTGCGCCGGCGCGCAGCTGCGCCGCCTGCCGCCTCCGTCGGCCGGCGCGCCTGCCACTGGCCGCCCCCACCAGCCGGCTGTAGCGCGTGCGCCCACGCACCGCACGGCCAACACGCCGGGAGGCCCCCCCTCACCGGCCGGGGACGGTCCCACCCAGCCACCGCCGCGTATCGCTTCACACCCACATGCCATTCACGTTCGTGGGCATGGTGGGTATCGCTGCAACAACCGGTTGGTAGCTCAACCGATCGTCGCCATCACTGATTCACCCCTAGCGAGAACAACCGCACCACAACGGTTTACCAGTTGTTCATTTGCGTAACGTCACCAGCAAACGTAGGCGTCCATCGCCATTTGCAAATTCAACGATTGTTGCATGCCTGTGTCAGGTGTCACGACACACTGTCTGCCCACATACACGCAACAACATGTCCACGCTTAGCGAACACGTGGAAGGTGGCCCCCGTACGTATGCGATGTCCATTGCGCGAACGACTGTCAACCGGCCTCTGTCGCATGTCGCAGATGTGGAACGCAGTGCACCGTGCTATCACGGTGTGTGAGAAGAGACGACTACGTCTGACAACACGCGCCACTACATCAACAGACGGCTCATGCTGATCGCCATCCAGGGCATACCACACTGCAATCCAGCTCTTATAGGGAGACGACACGTAGCTGAGTGCACAACATTTGGACCGCATGGTTCGCCGTTGTTGGCGCAGTCGTTGTACGGTCACATGTACCACGATGTATCATTCAGTACATGAGGACCAATGTGCAGTACAGTGTGTGATTTGGACGTACAACATCAGCGGACAGTTGACACAGGCCGTACCACAGCGTAGGCTAAGTGCTTCGCCATGCGAATGCCAATGAACAACTGCAAATGCCAATGAACAACTGCAAAGGGCATTGAGCATGTACGTCCTGCTGCCATCCACATTACAGTGTATAGCTGCAAGGTGTTTAACATGAAGCGATACACTGGGGACCGGGCAGTGCGAGTAGCAAACTATATTGCGGGGGTTGCAGTTAGGCAACACTACACTAATTTAACGCGTCGTATGACAATTACAGAGCAGGTTAAGGCCCAACGTGTGTTGGGTTAAGGCCCAACGTGTGTTGGGTTAAGGCCCAACGTGTGTTGGGTTAAGGCCCAACGTGTGTTGGGTTACGGCCCAACGTGTGTTGGGTTAAGGCCCAACGTGTGTTGGGTTAAGGCCCAACGTGTGTTGGGTTACGTTAAGGGGCAATGTGGGTTACGTTAAGGGGCAATGTGGGTTACGTTAAGGGGCAATGTGGGTTACGTTACGGCGCAATATAGGTTACGTTACGGCGCAATATAGGTTACGTTAAGGGGCAATGTGGGTTACGTTACGGCGCAATATAGGTTACGTTACGGCGCAATATAGGTTACGTTAAGGCGCAATATCGGTTACGTTAAGGCGCAATACAGGTTACGTTAAGGCGCAATACAGGTTACGTTAAGGCGCAATACAGGTTACGTTAAGGCGCAATACAGGTTACGTTAAGGCGCAATACAGGTTACGTTAAGGCGCAATACAGGTTACGTTAAGGCGCAATACAGGTTACGTTAAGGCGCAATACAGGTTACGTTAAGGCGCAATGCAGGTTACGTTAAGGCGCAATGCAGGTTACGTTAAGGCGCAATACAGGTTACGTTAAGGCGCAATGCAGGTTACGTTAAGGCGCAATGCAGGTTACGTTAAGGCGCAATACAGGTTACGTTAAGGCGCAATACAGGTTACGTTAAGGCGCAATACAGGTTACGTTAAGGCGCAATACAGGTTACGTTAAGGCGCAATACAGGTTACGTTAAGGCGCAATACAGGTTACGTTAAGGCGCAATACAGGTTACGTTAAGGCGCAATACAGGTTACGTTAAGGCGCAATACAGGTTACGTTAAGGCGCAATACAGGTTACGTTAAGGCGCAATACAGGTTACGTTAAGGCGCAATACAGGTTACGTTAAGGCGCAATACAGGTTACGTTAAGGCGCAATACAGGTTACGTTAAGGCGCAATACAGGTTACGTTAAGGCGCAATACAGGTTACGTTAAGGCGCAATACAGGTTACGTTAAGGCGCAATACAGGTTACGTTAAGGCGCAATACAGGTTACGTTAAGGCGCAATACAGGTTACGTTAAGGCGCAATACAGGTTACGTTAAGGCGCAATACAGGTTACGTTAAGGCGCAATACAGGTTACGTTAAGGCGCAATACAGGTTACGTTAAGGCGCAATACAGGTTACGTTAAGGCGCAATACAGGTTAGGTTAAGGCGCAATACAGGTTAGGTTAAGGTACGACATAGGTTAGGTTAAGGTACGACATAGGTTAGGTTAAGGTACGACATAGGTTAGGTTAAGGTACGACATAGGTTAGGTTAAGGTACGACATAGGTTAGGTTAAGGTACGACATAGGTTAGGTTAAGGTACGACATAGGTTAGGTTAAGGTACGACATAGGTTAGGTTAAGGTACGACATAGGTTAGGTTAAGGTACGACATAGGTTAGGTTAAGGTACGACATAGGTTAGGTTAAGGTACGACATAGGTTAGGTTAAGGTACGACATAGGTTAGGTTAAGGTACGACATAGGTTAGGTTAAGGTACGACATAGGTTAGGTTAAGGTACGACATAGGTTAGGTTAAGGTACGACATAGGTTAGGTTAAGGTACGACATAGGTTAGGTTAAGGTACGACATAGGTTAGGTTAAGGTACGACATAGGTTAGGTTAAGGTACGACATAGGTTAGGTTAAGGTACGACATAGGTTAGGTTAAGGTACGACATAGGTTAGGTTAAGGTACGACATAGGTTAGGTTAAGGTACGACATAGGTTAGGTTAAGGTACGACATAGGTTAGGTTAAGGTACGACATAGGTTAGGTTAAGGTACGACATAGGTTAGGTTAAGGTACGACATAGGTTAGGTTAAGGTACGACATAGGTTAGGTTAAGGTACGACATAGGTTAGGTTAAGGTACGACATAGGTTAGGTTAAGGTACGACATAGGTTAGGTTAAGGTACGACATAGGTTAGGTTAAGGTACGACATAGGTTAGGTTAAGGTACGACATAGGTTAGGTTAAGGTACGACATAGGTTAGGTTAAGGTACGACATAGGTTAGGTTAAGGTACGACATAGGGTAGGTTAAGGTACGACATAGGTTAGGTTAAGGTACGACATAGGTTAGGTTACGGTACGACATAGGTTAGGT
>NW_025725185.1:0-39626 GCF_021461395.2 Schistocerca americana | reverse complement strand
ATTGACAATTCGTCACGTTAGCGCGAACGCATTCCTGAGTTCCAAAACTTATGAGCCGGAAGGACGCGCTTCGTGTATTTTTGTTGTTGTTGTGAGATTTATAAATTTATTTATTAACATTACACCGTTACAAGCTAACAACTTTACAACATAAAACACGAACAGAATTGCAATTGTAAGCACTTCCTTCCGCAATCCGACGTGCCAGCAGAGCGACTGCCGAATTAGCGGGCGCGCCGCCGTGTGTGTGAGACGCGCAGCTTCTCGTTGCACCCTCCTGTCATCCGCTTGGCGCGTGCAGCCTTCGACACTCGCGGAAGACGCATCTTGTCCCTGGTGTCCAGCGCAGGAGGGCTGGCGCGCGGCCGACCGGCGTATGGCCTGTGCGGGGTGTGGCAGAGTGTTGTTGGAGGGCGCCACTGCTGGCGATGTGAGCTTCTTCGCCTCGCCTCGCCTCGCCTCGCCTCGCCTCAGACGAGGTGTTTGCGTAATTTGCAGTGCATTCGCACCATTCCTGTCCCTGTCCCCGTCCCGACTTGTCCCGACTTTGCTCGACTGCCGCTCGCTGCCGCTCGGGTCGTGGCCCATATAACAGCGCAAGCACAAGAAACGTCTGCAGGAGATGAGGAGACGAGACGAGACGACTAAAGAATAAATTTATAATTACATATCGAAGTGGGAATTGTACACCGCTACACAACAACAGGCGCTGACGTATTTCAGAACATATCTGCCGATTCGTACTGTTTTGTCGTTTTCAAAGACTTCCTGGCGAACTTGGTTAGCACAATCTCCCTCAAACTGAGATATTTACTGCAATTTCGCACCTTATGGTCATTACAGTAGATTAAAATGCTTAAGCAAGAATCTTTGTCACAACAGAACGGTGGTATGGAAAGAAGGCGGTATAAAAAAAAAAAAAAGTAAATGAAAGGGAGCCAACAGCACGTGGTGTTCCCAGGTGGTCACCCATCCAAGTACTAACCACGCCCGATGTTGCTTAACTTCGGTTATCGGACGAGAACCGGTGTACTCAACATGGTATGGCCGTTGGCGCCCATATAATGTAGGCGCATGGCAGAATTCGCATTCGGTTCTTATCCCAACACACACAAAATCATACTTTTCGGTCGAAAGCAGCCGCATTCTTTTTTATTGACAATTCGTCACGTTAGCGCGAACGCATTCCTGAGTTCCAAAACTTATGAGCCGGAAGGACGCGCTTCGTGTATTTTTGTTGTTGTTGTGAGATTTATAAATTTATTTATTAACATTACACCGTTACAAGCTAACAACTTTACAACATAAAACACGAACAGAATTGCAATTGTAAGCACTTCCTTCCGCAATCCGACGTGCCAGCAGAGCGACTGCCGAATTAGCGGGCGCGCCGCCGTGTGTGTGAGACGCGCAGCTTCTCGTTGCACCTCCTGTCATCCGCTTGGCGCGTGCAGCCTTCGACACTCGCGGAAGACGCATCTTGTCCCTGGTGTCCAGCGCAGGAGGGCTGGCGCGCGGCCGACCGGCGTATGGCCTGTGCGGGGTGTGGCAGAGTGTTGTTGGAGGGCGCCACTGCTGGCGATGTGAGCTTCTTCGCCTCGCCTCGCCTCGCCTCGCCTCGCCTCAGACGAGGTGTTTGCGTAATTTGCAGTGCATTCGCACCATTCCTGTCCCTGTCCCCGTCCCGACTTGTCCCGACTTTGCTCGACTGCCGCTCGCTGCCGCTCGGGTCGTGGCCCATATAACAGCGCAAGCACAAGAAACGTCTGCAGGAGATGAGGAGACGAGACGAGACGACTAAAGAATAAATTTATAATTACATATCGAAGTGGGAATTGTACACCGCTACACAACAACAGGCGCTGACGTATTTCAGAACATATCTGCCGATTCGTACTGTTTTGTCGTTTTCAAAGACTTCCTGGCGAACTTGGTTAGCACAATCTCCCTCAAACTGAGATATTTACTGCAATTTCGCACCTTATGGTCATTACAGTAGATTAAAATGCTTAAGCAAGAATCTTTGTCACAACAGAACGGTGGTATGGAAAGAAGGCGGTATAAAAAAAAAAAAAAGTAAATGAAAGGGAGCCAACAGCACGTGGTGTTCCCAGGTGGTCACCCATCCAAGTACTAACCACGCCCGATGTTGCTTAACTTCGGTTATCGGACGAGAACCGGTGTACTCAACATGGTATGGCCGTTGGCGCCCATATAATGTAGGCGCATGGCAGAATTCGCATTCGGTTCTTATCCCAACACACACAAAATCATACTTTTCGGTCGAAAGCAGCCGCATTCTTTTTTATTGACAATTCGTCACGTTAGCGCGAACGCATTCCTGAGTTCCAAAACTTATGAGCCGGAAGGACGCGCTTCGTGTATTTTTGTTGTTGTTGTGAGATTTATAAATTTATTTATTAACATTACACCGTTACAAGCTAACAACTTTACAACATAAAACACGAACAGAATTGCAATTGTAAGCACTTCCTTCCGCAATCCGACGTGCCAGCAGAGCGACTGCCGAATTAGCGGGCGCGCCGCCGTGTGTGTGAGACGCGCAGCTTCTCGTTGCACCTCCTGTCATCCGCTTGGCGCGTGCAGCCTTCGACACTCGCGGAAGACGCATCTTGTCCCTGGTGTCCAGCGCAGGAGGGCTGGCGCGCGGCCGACCGGCGTATGGCCTGTGCGGGGTGTGGCAGAGTGTTGTTGGAGGGCGCCACTGCTGGCGATGTGAGCTTCTTCGCCTCGCCTCGCCTCGCCTCGCCTCAGACGAGGTGTTTGCGTAATTTGCAGTGCATTCGCACCATTCCTGTCCCTGTCCCCGTCCCGACTTGTCCCGACTTTGCTCGACTGCCGCTCGCTGCCGCTCGGGTCGTGGCCCATATAACAGCGCAAGCACAAGAAACGTCTGCAGGAGATGAGGAGACGAGACGAGACGACTAAAGAATAAATTTATAATTACATATCGAAGTGGGAATTGTACACCGCTACACAACAACAGGCGCTGACGTATTTCAGAACATATCTGCCGATTCGTACTGTTTTGTCGTTTTCAAAGACTTCCTGGCGAACTTGGTTAGCACAATCTCCCTCAAACTGAGATATTTACTGCAATTTCGCACCTTATGGTCATTACAGTAGATTAAAATGCTTAAGCAAGAATCTTTGTCACAACAGAACGGTGGTATGGAAAGAAGGCGGTATAAAAAAAAAAAAAGTAAATGAAAGGGAGCCAACAGCACGTGGTGTTCCCAGGTGGTCACCCATCCAAGTACTAACCACGCCCGATGTTGCTTAACTTCGGTTATCGGACGAGAACCGGTGTACTCAACATGGTATGGCCGTTGGCGCCCATATAATGTAGGCGCATGGCAGAATTCGCATTCGGTTCTTATCCCAACACACACAAAATCATACTTTTCGGTCGAAAGCAGCCGCATTCTTTTTTATTGACAATTCGTCACGTTAGCGCGAACGCATTCCTGAGTTCCAAAACTTATGAGCCGGAAGGACGCGCTTCGTGTATTTTTGTTGTTGTTGTGAGATTTATAAATTTATTTATTAACATTACACCGTTACAAGCTAACAACTTTACAACATAAAACACGAACAGAATTGCAATTGTAAGCACTTCCTTCCGCAATCCGACGTGCCAGCAGAGCGACTGCCGAATTAGCGGGCGCGCCGCCGTGTGTGTGAGACGCGCAGCTTCTCGTTGCACCTCCTGTCATCCGCTTGGCGCGTGCAGCCTTCGACACTCGCGGAAGACGCATCTTGTCCCTGGTGTCCAGCGCAGGAGGGCTGGCGCGCGGCCGACCGGCGTATGGCCTGTGCGGGGTGTGGCAGAGTGTTGTTGGAGGGCGCCACTGCTGGCGATGTGAGCTTCTTCGCCTCGCCTCGCCTCGCCTCGCCTCAGACGAGGTGTTTGCGTAATTTGCAGTGCATTCGCACCATTCCTGTCCCTGTCCCCGTCCCGACTTGTCCCGACTTTGCTCGACTGCCGCTCGCTGCCGCTCGGGTCGTGGCCCATATAACAGCGCAAGCACAAGAAACGTCTGCAGGAGATGAGGAGACGAGACGAGACGACTAAAGAATAAATTTATAATTACATATCGAAGTGGGAATTGTACACCGCTACACAACAACAGGCGCTGACGTATTTCAGAACATATCTGCCGATTCGTACTGTTTTGTCGTTTTCAAAGACTTCCTGGCGAACTTGGTTAGCACAATCTCCCTCAAACTGAGATATTTACTGCAATTTCGCACCTTATGGTCATTACAGTAGATTAAAATGCTTAAGCAAGAATCTTTGTCACAACAGAACGGTGGTATGGAAAGAAGGCGGTATAAAAAAAAAAAAAAGTAAATGAAAGGGAGCCAACAGCACGTGGTGTTCCCAGGTGGTCACCCATCCAAGTACTAACCACGCCCGATGTTGCTTAACTTCGGTTATCGGACGAGAACCGGTGTACTCAACATGGTATGGCCGTTGGCGCCCATATAATGTAGGCGCATGGCAGAATTCGCATTCGGTTCTTATCCCAACACACACAAAATCATACTTTTCGGTCGAAAGCAGCCGCATTCTTTTTTATTGACAATTCGTCACGTTAGCGCGAACGCATTCCTGAGTTCCAAAACTTATGAGCCGGAAGGACGCGCTTCGTGTATTTTTGTTGTTGTTGTGAGATTTATAAATTTATTTATTAACATTACACCGTTACAAGCTAACAACTTTACAACATAAAACACGAACAGAATTGCAATTGTAAGCACTTCCTTCCGCAATCCGACGTGCCAGCAGAGCGACTGCCGAATTAGCGGGCGCGCCGCCGTGTGTGTGAGACGCGCAGCTTCTCGTTGCACCTCCTGTCATCCGCTTGGCGCGTGCAGCCTTCGACACTCGCGGAAGACGCATCTTGTCCCTGGTGTCCAGCGCAGGAGGGCTGGCGCGCGGCCGACCGGCGTATGGCCTGTGCGGGGTGTGGCAGAGTGTTGTTGGAGGGCGCCACTGCTGGCGATGTGAGCTTCTTCGCCTCGCCTCGCCTCGCCTCGCCTCGCCTCAGACGAGGTGTTTGCGTAATTTGCAGTGCATTCGCACCATTCCTGTCCCTGTCCCCGTCCCGACTTGTCCCGACTTTGCTCGACTGCCGCTCGCTGCCGCTCGGGTCGTGGCCCATATAACAGCGCAAGCACAAGAAACGTCTGCAGGAGATGAGGAGACGAGACGAGACGACTAAAGAATAAATTTATAATTACATATCGAAGTGGGAATTGTACACCGCTACACAACAACAGGCGCTGACGTATTTCAGAACATATCTGCCGATTCGTACTGTTTTGTCGTTTTCAAAGACTTCCTGGCGAACTTGGTTAGCACAATCTCCCTCAAACTGAGATATTTACTGCAATTTCGCACCTTATGGTCATTACAGTAGATTAAAATGCTTAAGCAAGAATCTTTGTCACAACAGAACGGTGGTATGGAAAGAAGGCGGTATAAAAAAAAAAAAAAGTAAATGAAAGGGAGCCAACAGCACGTGGTGTTCCCAGGTGGTCACCCATCCAAGTACTAACCACGCCCGATGTTGCTTAACTTCGGTTATCGGACGAGAACCGGTGTACTCAACATGGTATGGCCGTTGGCGCCCATATAATGTAGGCGCATGGCAGAATTCGCATTCGGTTCTTATCCCAACACACACAAAATCATACTTTTCGGTCGAAAGCAGCCGCATTCTTTTTTATTGACAATTCGTCACGTTAGCGCGAACGCATTCCTGAGTTCCAAAACTTATGAGCCGGAAGGACGCGCTTCGTGTATTTTTGTTGTTGTTGTGAGATTTATAAATTTATTTATTAACATTACACCGTTACAAGCTAACAACTTTACAACATAAAACACGAACAGAATTGCAATTGTAAGCACTTCCTTCCGCAATCCGACGTGCCAGCAGAGCGACTGCCGAATTAGCGGGCGCGCCGCCGTGTGTGTGAGACGCGCAGCTTCTCGTTGCACCTCCTGTCATCCGCTTGGCGCGTGCAGCCTTCGACACTCGCGGAAGACGCATCTGGTGTCCAGCGCAGGAGGGCTGGCGCGCGGCCGACCGGCGTATGGCCTGTGCGGGGTGTGGCAGAGTGTTGTTGGAGGGCGCCACTGCTGGCGATGTGAGCTTCTTCGCCTCGCCTCGCCTCGCCTCGCCTCAGACGAGGTGTTTGCGTAATTTGCAGTGCATTCGCACCATTCCTGTCCCTGTCCCCGTCCCGACTTGTCCCGACTTTGCTCGACTGCCGCTCGCTGCCGCTCGGGTCGTGGCCCATATAACAGCGCAAGCACAAGAAACGTCTGCAGGAGATGAGGAGACGAGACGAGACGACTAAAGAATAAATTTATAATTACATATCGAAGTGGGAATTGTACACCGCTACACAACAACAGGCGCTGACGTATTTCAGAACATATCTGCCGATTCGTACTGTTTTGTCGTTTTCAAAGACTTCCTGGCGAACTTGGTTAGCACAATCTCCCTCAAACTGAGATATTTACTGCAATTTCGCACCTTATGGTCATTACAGTAGATTAAAATGCTTAAGCAAGAATCTTTGTCACAACAGAACGGTGGTATGGAAAGAAGGCGGTATAAAAAAAAAAAAAAGTAAATGAAAGGGAGCCAACAGCACGTGGTGTTCCCAGGTGGTCACCCATCCAAGTACTAACCACGCCCGATGTTGCTTAACTTCGGTTATCGGACGAGAACCGGTGTACTCAACATGGTATGGCCGTTGGCGCCCATATAATGTAGGCGCATGGCAGAATTCGCATTCGGTTCTTATCCCAACACACACAAAATCATACTTTTCGGTCGAAAGCAGCCGCATTCTTTTTTATTGACAATTCGTCACGTTAGCGCGAACGCATTCCTGAGTTCCAAAACTTATGAGCCGGAAGGACGCGCTTCGTGTATTTTTGTTGTTGTTGTGAGATTTATAAATTTATTTATTAACATTACACCGTTACAAGCTAACAACTTTACAACATAAAACACGAACAGAATTGCAATTGTAAGCACTTCCTTCCGCAATCCGACGTGCCAGCAGAGCGACTGCCGAATTAGCGGGCGCGCCGCCGTGTGTGTGAGACGCGCAGCTTCTCGTTGCACCTCCTGTCATCCGCTTGGCGCGTGCAGCCTTCGACACTCGCGGAAGACGCATCTTGTCCCTGGTGTCCAGCGCAGGAGGGCTGGCGCGCGGCCGACCGGCGTATGGCCTGTGCGGGGTGTGGCAGAGTGTTGTTGGAGGGCGCCACTGCTGGCGATGTGAGCTTCTTCGCCTCGCCTCGCCTCGCCTCGCCTCGCCTCAGACGAGGTGTTTGCGTAATTTGCAGTGCATTCGCACCATTCCTGTCCCTGTCCCCGTCCCGACTTGTCCCGACTTTGCTCGACTGCCGCTCGCTGCCGCTCGGGTCGTGGCCCATATAACAGCGCAAGCACAAGAAACGTCTGCAGGAGATGAGGAGACGAGACGAGACGACTAAAGAATAAATTTATAATTACATATCGAAGTGGGAATTGTACACCGCTACACAACAACAGGCGCTGACGTATTTCAGAACATATCTGCCGATTCGTACTGTTTTGTCGTTTTCAAAGACTTCCTGGCGAACTTGGTTAGCACAATCTCCCTCAAACTGAGATATTTACTGCAATTTCGCACCTTATGGTCATTACAGTAGATTAAAATGCTTAAGCAAGAATCTTTGTCACAACAGAACGGTGGTATGGAAAGAAGGCGGTATAAAAAAAAAAAAAAGTAAATGAAAGGGAGCCAACAGCACGTGGTGTTCCCAGGTGGTCACCCATCCAAGTACTAACCACGCCCGATGTTGCTTAACTTCGGTTATCGGACGAGAACCGGTGTACTCAACATGGTATGGCCGTTGGCGCCCATATAATGTAGGCGCATGGCAGAATTCGCATTCGGTTCTTATCCCAACACACACAAAATCATACTTTTCGGTCGAAAGCAGCCGCATTCTTTTTTATTGACAATTCGTCACGTTAGCGCGAACGCATTCCTGAGTTCCAAAACTTATGAGCCGGAAGGACGCGCTTCGTGTATTTTTGTTGTTGTTGTGAGATTTATAAATTTATTTATTAACATTACACCGTTACAAGCTAACAACTTTACAACATAAAACACGAACAGAATTGCAATTGTAAGCACTTCCTTCCGCAATCCGACGTGCCAGCAGAGCGACTGCCGAATTAGCGGGCGCGCCGCCGTGTGTGTGAGACGCGCAGCTTCTCGTTGCACCTCCTGTCATCCGCTTGGCGCGTGCAGCCTTCGACACTCGCGGAAGACGCATCTTGTCCCTGGTGTCCAGCGCAGGAGGGCTGGCGCGCGGCCGACCGGCGTATGGCCTGTGCGGGGTGTGGCAGAGTGTTGTTGGAGGGCGCCACTGCTGGCGATGTGAGCTTCTTCGCCTCGCCTCGCCTCGCCTCGCCTCGCCTCAGACGAGGTGTTTGCGTAATTTGCAGTGCATTCGCACCATTCCTGTCCCTGTCCCCGTCCCGACTTGTCCCGACTTTGCTCGACTGCCGCTCGCTGCCGCTCGGGTCGTGGCCCATATAACAGCGCAAGCACAAGAAACGTCTGCAGGAGATGAGGAGACGAGACGAGACGACTAAAGAATAAATTTATAATTACATATCGAAGTGGGAATTGTACACCGCTACACAACAACAGGCGCTGACGTATTTCAGAACATATCTGCCGATTCGTACTGTTTTGTCGTTTTCAAAGACTTCCTGGCGAACTTGGTTAGCACAATCTCCCTCAAACTGAGATATTTACTGCAATTTCGCACCTTATGGTCATTACAGTAGATTAAAATGCTTAAGCAAGAATCTTTGTCACAACAGAACGGTGGTATGGAAAGAAGGCGGTATAAAAAAAAAAAAAGTAAATGAAAGGGAGCCAACAGCACGTGGTGTTCCCAGGTGGTCACCCATCCAAGTACTAACCACGCCCGATGTTGCTTAACTTCGGTTATCGGACGAGAACCGGTGTACTCAACATGGTATGGCCGTTGGCGCCCATATAATGTAGGCGCATGGCAGAATTCGCATTCGGTTCTTATCCCAACACACACAAAATCATACTTTTCGGTCGAAAGCAGCCGCATTCTTTTTTATTGACAATTCGTCACGTTAGCGCGAACGCATTCCTGAGTTCCAAAACTTATGAGCCGGAAGGACGCGCTTCGTGTATTTTTGTTGTTGTTGTGAGATTTATAAATTTATTTATTAACATTACACCGTTACAAGCTAACAACTTTACAACATAAAACACGAACAGAATTGCAATTGTAAGCACTTCCTTCCGCAATCCGACGTGCCAGCAGAGCGACTGCCGAATTAGCGGGCGCGCCGCCGTGTGTGTGAGACGCGCAGCTTCTCGTTGCACCTCCTGTCATCCGCTTGGCGCGTGCAGCCTTCGACACTCGCGGAAGACGCATCTTGTCCCTGGTGTCCAGCGCAGGAGGGCTGGCGCGCGGCCGACCGGCGTATGGCCTGTGCGGGGTGTGGCAGAGTGTTGTTGGAGGGCGCCACTGCTGGCGATGTGAGCTTCTTCGCCTCGCCTCGCCTCGCCTCGCCTCAGACGAGGTGTTTGCGTAATTTGCAGTGCATTCGCACCATTCCTGTCCCTGTCCCCGTCCCGACTTGTCCCGACTTTGCTCGACTGCCGCTCGCTGCCGCTCGGGTCGTGGCCCATATAACAGCGCAAGCACAAGAAACGTCTGCAGGAGATGAGGAGACGAGACGAGACGACTAAAGAATAAATTTATAATTACATATCGAAGTGGGAATTGTACACCGCTACACAACAACAGGCGCTGACGTATTTCAGAACATATCTGCCGATTCGTACTGTTTTGTCGTTTTCAAAGACTTCCTGGCGAACTTGGTTAGCACAATCTCCCTCAAACTGAGATATTTACTGCAATTTCGCACCTTATGGTCATTACAGTAGATTAAAATGCTTAAGCAAGAATCTTTGTCACAACAGAACGGTGGTATGGAAAGAAGGCGGTATAAAAAAAAAAAAAAGTAAATGAAAGGGAGCCAA
The DNA here is from genome assembly GCF_021461395.2 of Schistocerca americana. Taxonomy (NCBI): domain Eukaryota; kingdom Metazoa; phylum Arthropoda; class Insecta; order Orthoptera; family Acrididae; genus Schistocerca; species Schistocerca americana. Next base: position 29,489 of record NW_025725185.1, on the reverse strand, counting down.
CAGCACGTGGTGTTCCCAGGTGGTCACCCATCCAAGTACTAACCACGCCCGATGTTGCTTAACTTCGGTTATCGGACGAGAACCGGTGTACTCAACATGGTATGGCCGTTGGCGCCCATATAATGTAGGCGCATGGCAGAATTCGCATTCGGTTCTTATCCCAACACACACAAAATCATACTTTTCGGTCGAAAGCAGCCGCATTCTTTTTTATTGACAATTCGTCACGTTAGCGCGAACGCATTCCTGAGTTCCAAAACTTATGAGCCGGAAGGACGCGCTTCGTGTATTTTTGTTGTTGTTGTGAGATTTATAAATTTATTTATTAACATTACACCGTTACAAGCTAACAACTTTACAACATAAAACACGAACAGAATTGCAATTGTAAGCACTTCCTTCCGCAATCCGACGTGCCAGCAGAGCGACTGCCGAATTAGCGGGCGCGCCGCCGTGTGTGTGAGACGCGCAGCTTCTCGTTGCACCTCCTGTCATCCGCTTGGCGCGTGCAGCCTTCGACACTCGCGGAAGACGCATCTTGTCCCTGGTGTCCAGCGCAGGAGGGCTGGCGCGCGGCCGACCGGCGTATGGCCTGTGCGGGGTGTGGCAGAGTGTTGTTGGCGGGCGCCACTGCTGGCGATGTGAGCTTCTTCGCCTCGCCTCGCCTCGCCTCGCCTCGCCTCAGACGAGGTGTTTGCGTAATTTGCAGTGCATTCGCACCATTCCTGTCCCTGTCCCCGTCCCGACTTGTCCCGACTTTGCTCGACTGCCGCTCGCTGCCGCTCGGGTCGTGGCCCATATAACAGCGCAAGCACAAGAAACGTCTGCAGGAGATGAGGAGACGAGACGAGACGACTAAAGAATAAATTTATAATTACATATCGAAGTGGGAATTGTACACCGCTACACAACAACAGGCGCTGACGTATTTCAGAACATATCTGCCGATTCGTACTGTTTTGTCGTTTTCAAAGACTTCCTGGCGAACTTGGTTAGCACAATCTCCCTCAAACTGAGATATTTACTGCAATTTCGCACCTTATGGTCATTACAGTAGATTAAAATGCTTAAGCAAGAATCTTTGTCACAACAGAACGGTGGTATGGAAAGAAGGCGGTATAAAAAAAAAAAAAAGTAAATGAAAGGGAGCCAACAGCACGTGGTGTTCCCAGGTGGTCACCCATCCAAGTACTAACCACGCCCGATGTTGCTTAACTTCGGTTATCGGACGAGAACCGGTGTACTCAACATGGTATGGCCGTTGGCGCCCATATAATGTAGGCGCATGGCAGAATTCGCATTCGGTTCTTATCCCAACACACACAAAATCATACTTTTCGGTCGAAAGCAGCCGCATTCTTTTTTATTGACAATTCGTCACGTTAGCGCGAACGCATTCCTGAGTTCCAAAACTTATGAGCCGGAAGGACGCGCTTCGTGTATTTTTGTTGTTGTTGTGAGATTTATAAATTTATTTATTAACATTACACCGTTACAAGCTAACAACTTTACAACATAAAACACGAACAGAATTGCAATTGTAAGCACTTCCTTCCGCAATCCGACGTGCCAGCAGAGCGACTGCCGAATTAGCGGGCGCGCCGCCGTGTGTGTGAGACGCGCAGCTTCTCGTTGCACCTCCTGTCATCCGCTTGGCGCGTGCAGCCTTCGACACTCGCGGAAGACGCATCTTGTCCCTGGTGTCCAGCGCAGGAGGGCTGGCGCGCGGCCGACCGGCGTATGGCCTGTGCGGGGTGTGGCAGAGTGTTGTTGGAGGGCGCCACTGCTGGCGATGTGAGCTTCTTCGCCTCGCCTCGCCTCGCCTCGCCTCAGACGAGGTGTTTGCGTAATTTGCAGTGCATTCGCACCATTCCTGTCCCTGTCCCCGTCCCGACTTGTCCCGACTTTGCTCGACTGCCGCTCGCTGCCGCTCGGGTCGTGGCCCATATAACAGCGCAAGCACAAGAAACGTCTGCAGGAGATGAGGAGACGAGACGAGACGACTAAAGAATAAATTTATAATTACATATCGAAGTGGGAATTGTACACCGCTACACAACAACAGGCGCTGACGTATTTCAGAACATATCTGCCGATTCGTACTGTTTTGTCGTTTTCAAAGACTTCCTGGCGAACTTGGTTAGCACAATCTCCCTCAAACTGAGATATTTACTGCAATTTCGCACCTTATGGTCATTACAGTAGATTAAAATGCTTAAGCAAGAATCTTTGTCACAACAGAACGGTGGTATGGAAAGAAGGCGGTATAAAAAAAAAAAAAAAGTAAATGAAAGGGAGCCAACAGCACGTGGTGTTCCCAGGTGGTCACCCATCCAAGTACTAACCACGCCCGATGTTGCTTAACTTCGGTTATCGGACGAGAACCGGTGTACTCAACATGGTATGGCCGTTGGCGCCCATATAATGTAGGCGCATGGCAGAATTCGCATTCGGTTCTTATCCCAACACACACAAAATCATACTTTTCGGTCGAAAGCAGCCGCATTCTTTTTTATTGACAATTCGTCACGTTAGCGCGAACGCATTCCTGAGTTCCAAAACTTATGAGCCGGAAGGACGCGCTTCGTGTATTTTTGTTGTTGTTGTGAGATTTATAAATTTATTTATTAACATTACACCGTTACAAGCTAACAACTTTACAACATAAAACACGAACAGAATTGCAATTGTAAGCACTTCCTTCCGCAATCCGACGTGCCAGCAGAGCGACTGCCGAATTAGCGGGCGCGCCGCCGTGTGTGTGAGACGCGCAGCTTCTCGTTGCACCTCCTGTCATCCGCTTGGCGCGTGCAGCCTTCGACACTCGCGGAAGACGCATCTTGTCCCTGGTGTCCAGCGCAGGAGGGCTGGCGCGCGGCCGACCGGCGTATGGCCTGTGCGGGGTGTGGCAGAGTGTTGTTGGCGGGCGCCACTGCTGGCGATGTGAGCTTCTTCGCCTCGCCTCGCCTCGCCTCGCCTCAGACGAGGTGTTTGCGTAATTTGCAGTGCATTCGCACCATTCCTGTCCCTGTCCCCGTCCCGACTTGTCCCGACTTTGCTCGACTGCCGCTCGCTGCCGCTCGGGTCGTGGCCCATATAACAGCGCAAGCACAAGAAACGTCTGCAGGAGATGAGGAGACGAGACGAGACGACTAAAGAATAAATTTATAATTACATATCGAAGTGGGAATTGTACACCGCTACACAACAACAGGCGCTGACGTATTTCAGAACATATCTGCCGATTCGTACTGTTTTGTCGTTTTCAAAGACTTCCTGGCGAACTTGGTTAGCACAATCTCCCTCAAACTGAGATATTTACTGCAATTTCGCACCTTATGGTCATTACAGTAGATTAAAATGCTTAAGCAAGAATCTTTGTCACAACAGAACGGTGGTATGGAAAGAAGGCGGTATAAAAAAAAAAAAAAGTAAATGAAAGGGAGCCAACAGCACGTGGTGTTCCCAGGTGGTCACCCATCCAAGTACTAACCACGCCCGATGTTGCTTAACTTCGGTTATCGGACGAGAACCGGTGTACTCAACATGGTATGGCCGTTGGCGCCCATATAATGTAGGCGCATGGCAGAATTCGCATTCGGTTCTTATCCCAACACACACAAAATCATACTTTTCGGTCGAAAGCAGCCGCATTCTTTTTTATTGACAATTCGTCACGTTAGCGCGAACGCATTCCTGAGTTCCAAAACTTATGAGCCGGAAGGACGCGCTTCGTGTATTTTTGTTGTTGTTGTGAGATTTATAAATTTATTTATTAACATTACACCGTTACAAGCTAACAACTTTACAACATAAAACACGAACAGAATTGCAATTGTAAGCACTTCCTTCCGCAATCCGACGTGCCAGCAGAGCGACTGCCGAATTAGCGGGCGCGCCGCCGTGTGTGTGAGACGCGCAGCTTCTCGTTGCACCTCCTGTCATCCGCTTGGCGCGTGCAGCCTTCGACACTCGCGGAAGACGCATCTTGTCCCTGGTGTCCAGCGCAGGAGGGCTGGCGCGCGGCCGACCGGCGTATGGCCTGTGCGGGGTGTGGCAGAGTGTTGTTGGAGGGCGCCACTGCTGGCGATGTGAGCTTCTTCGCCTCGCCTCGCCTCGCCTCGCCTCAGACGAGGTGTTTGCGTAATTTGCAGTGCATTCGCACCATTCCTGTCCCTGTCCCCGTCCCGACTTGTCCCGACTTTGCTCGACTGCCGCTCGCTGCCGCTCGGGTCGTGGCCCATATAACAGCGCAAGCACAAGAAACGTCTGCAGGAGATGAGGAGACGAGACGAGACGACTAAAGAATAAATTTATAATTACATATCGAAGTGGGAATTGTACACCGCTACACAACAACAGGCGCTGACGTATTTCAGAACATATCTGCCGATTCGTACTGTTTTGTCGTTTTCAAAGACTTCCTGGCGAACTTGGTTAGCACAATCTCCCTCAAACTGAGATATTTACTGCAATTTCGCACCTTATGGTCATTACAGTAGATTAAAATGCTTAAGCAAGAATCTTTGTCACAACAGAACGGTGGTATGGAAAGAAGGCGGTATAAAAAAAAAAAAAAGTAAATGAAAGGGAGCCAACAGCACGTGGTGTTCCCAGGTGGTCACCCATCCAAGTACTAACCACGCCCGATGTTGCTTAACTTCGGTTATCGGACGAGAACCGGTGTACTCAACATGGTATGGCCGTTGGCGCCCATATAATGTAGGCGCATGGCAGAATTCGCATTCGGTTCTTATCCCAACACACACAAAATCATACTTTTCGGTCGAAAGCAGCCGCATTCTTTTTTATTGACAATTCGTCACGTTAGCGCGAACGCATTCCTGAGTTCCAAAACTTATGAGCCGGAAGGACGCGCTTCGTGTATTTTTGTTGTTGTTGTGAGATTTATAAATTTATTTATTAACATTACACCGTTACAAGCTAACAACTTTACAACATAAAACACGAACAGAATTGCAATTGTAAGCACTTCCTTCCGCAATCCGACGTGCCAGCAGAGCGACTGCCGAATTAGCGGGCGCGCCGCCGTGTGTGTGAGACGCGCAGCTTCTCGTTGCACCTCCTGTCATCCGCTTGGCGCGTGCAGCCTTCGACACTCGCGGAAGACGCATCTTGTCCCTGGTGTCCAGCGCAGGAGGGCTGGCGCGCGGCCGACCGGCGTATGGCCTGTGCGGGGTGTGGCAGAGTGTTGTTGGAGGGCGCCACTGCTGGCGATGTGAGCTTCTTCGCCTCGCCTCGCCTCGCCTCGCCTCGCCTCAGACGAGGTGTTTGCGTAATTTGCAGTGCATTCGCACCATTCCTGTCCCTGTCCCCGTCCCGACTTGTCCCGACTTTGCTCGACTGCCGCTCGCTGCCGCTCGGGTCGTGGCCCATATAACAGCGCAAGCACAAGAAACGTCTGCAGGAGATGAGGAGACGAGACGAGACGACTAAAGAATAAATTTATAATTACATATCGAAGTGGGAATTGTACACCGCTACACAACAACAGGCGCTGACGTATTTCAGAACATATCTGCCGATTCGTACTGTTTTGTCGTTTTCAAAGACTTCCTGGCGAACTTGGTTAGCACAATCTCCCTCAAACTGAGATATTTACTGCAATTTCGCACCTTATGGTCATTACAGTAGATTAAAATGCTTAAGCAAGAATCTTTGTCACAACAGAACGGTGGTATGGAAAGAAGGCGGTATAAAAAAAAAAAAAAGTAAATGAAAGGGAGCCAACAGCACGTGGTGTTCCCAGGTGGTCACCCATCCAAGTACTAACCACGCCCGATGTTGCTTAACTTCGGTTATCGGACGAGAACCGGTGTACTCAACATGGTATGGCCGTTGGCGCCCATATAATGTAGGCGCATGGCAGAATTCGCATTCGGTTCTTATCCCAACACACACAAAATCATACTTTTCGGTCGAAAGCAGCCGCATTCTTTTTTATTGACAATTCGTCACGTTAGCGCGAACGCATTCCTGAGTTCCAAAACTTATGAGCCGGAAGGACGCGCTTCGTGTATTTTTGTTGTTGTTGTGAGATTTATAAATTTATTTATTAACATTACACCGTTACAAGCTAACAACTTTACAACATAAAACACGAACAGAATTGCAATTGTAAGCACTTCCTTCCGCAATCCGACGTGCCAGCAGAGCGACTGCCGAATTAGCGGGCGCGCCGCCGTGTGTGTGAGACGCGCAGCTTCTCGTTGCACCTCCTGTCATCCGCTTGGCGCGTGCAGCCTTCGACACTCGCGGAAGACGCATCTTGTCCCTGGTGTCCAGCGCAGGAGGGCTGGCGCGCGGCCGACCGGCGTATGGCCTGTGCGGGGTGTGGCAGAGTGTTGTTGGAGGGCGCCACTGCTGGCGATGTGAGCTTCTTCGCCTCGCCTCGCCTCGCCTCGCCTCAGACGAGGTGTTTGCGTAATTTGCAGTGCATTCGCACCATTCCTGTCCCTGTCCCCGTCCCGACTTGTCCCGACTTTGCTCGACTGCCGCTCGCTGCCGCTCGGGTCGTGGCCCATATAACAGCGCAAGCACAAGAAACGTCTGCAGGAGATGAGGAGACGAGACGAGACGACTAAAGAATAAATTTATAATTACATATCGAAGTGGGAATTGTACACCGCTACACAACAACAGGCGCTGACGTATTTCAGAACATATCTGCCGATTCGTACTGTTTTGTCGTTTTCAAAGACTTCCTGGCGAACTTGGTTAGCACAATCTCCCTCAAACTGAGATATTTACTGCAATTTCGCACCTTATGGTCATTACAGTAGATTAAAATGCTTAAGCAAGAATCTTTGTCACAACAGAACGGTGGTATGGAAAGAAGGCGGTATAAAAAAAAAAAAAGTAAATGAAAGGGAGCCAACAGCACGTGGTGTTCCCAGGTGGTCACCCATCCAAGTACTAACCACGCCCGATGTCGCTTAACTTCGGTTATCGGACGAGAACCGGTGTACTCAACATGGTATGGCCGTTGGCGCCCATATAATGTAGGCGCATGGCAGAATTCGCATTCGGTTCTTATCCCAACACACACAAAATCATACTTTTCGGTCGAAAGCAGCCGCATTCTTTTTTATTGACAATTCGTCACGTTAGCGCGAACGCATTCCTGAGTTCCAAAACTTATGAGCCGGAAGGACGCGCTTCGTGTATTTTTGTTGTTGTTGTGAGATTTATAAATTTATTTATTAACATTACACCGTTACAAGCTAACAACTTTACAACATAAAACACGAACAGAATTGCAATTGTAAGCACTTCCTTCCGCAATCCGACGTGCCAGCAGAGCGACTGCCGAATTAGCGGGCGCGCCGCCGTGTGTGTGAGACGCGCAGCTTCTCGTTGCACCTCCTGTCATCCGCTTGGCGCGTGCAGCCTTCGACACTCGCGGAAGACGCATCTTGTCCCTGGTGTCCAGCGCAGGAGGGCTGGCGCGCGGCCGACCGGCGTATGGCCTGTGCGGGGTGTGGCAGAGTGTTGTTGGAGGGCGCCACTGCTGGCGATGTGAGCTTCTTCGCCTCGCCTCGCCTCGCCTCGCCTCGCCTCAGACGAGGTGTTTGCGTAATTTGCAGTGCATTCGCACCATTCCTGTCCCTGTCCCCGTCCCGACTTGTCCCGACTTTGCTCGACTGCCGCTCGCTGCCGCTCGGGTCGTGGCCCATATAACAGCGCAAGCACAAGAAACGTCTGCAGGAGATGAGGAGACGAGACGAGACGACTAAAGAATAAATTTATAATTACATATCGAAGTGGGAATTGTACACCGCTACACAACAACAGGCGCTGACGTATTTCAGAACATATCTGCCGATTCGTACTGTTTTGTCGTTTTCAAAGACTTCCTGGCGAACTTGGTTAGCACAATCTCCCTCAAACTGAGATATTTACTGCAATTTCGCACCTTATGGTCATTACAGTAGATTAAAATGCTTAAGCAAGAATCTTTGTCACAACAGAACGGTGGTATGGAAAGAAGGCGGTATAAAAAAAAAAAAAAGTAAATGAAAGGGAGCCAACAGCACGTGGTGTTCCCAGGTGGTCACCCATCCAAGTACTAACCACGCCCGATGTCGCTTAACTTCGGTTATCGGACGAGAACCGGTGTACTCAACATGGTATGGCCGTTGGCGCCCATATAATGTAGGCGCATGGCAGAATTCGCATTCGGTTCTTATCCCAACACACACAAAATCATACTTTTCGGTCGAAAGCAGCCGCATTCTTTTTTATTGACAATTCGTCACGTTAGCGCGAACGCATTCCTGAGTTCCAAAACTTATGAGCCGGAAGGACGCGCTTCGTGTATTTTTGTTGTTGTTGTGAGATTTATAAATTTATTTATTAACATTACACCGTTACAAGCTAACAACTTTACAACATAAAACACGAACAGAATTGCAATTGTAAGCACTTCCTTCCGCAATCCGACGTGCCAGCAGAGCGACTGCCGAATTAGCGGGCGCGCCGCCGTGTGTGTGAGACGCGCAGCTTCTCGTTGCACCTCCTGTCATCCGCTTGGCGCGTGCAGCCTTCGACACTCGCGGAAGACGCATCTTGTCCCTGGTGTCCAGCGCAGGAGGGCTGGCGCGCGGCCGACCGGCGTATGGCCTGTGCGGGGTGTGGCAGAGTGTTGTTGGAGGGCGCCACTGCTGGCGATGTGAGCTTCTTCGCCTCGCCTCGCCTCGCCTCGCCTCGCCTCAGACGAGGTGTTTGCGTAATTTGCAGTGCATTCGCACCATTCCTGTCCCTGTCCCCGTCCCGACTTGTCCCGACTTTGCTCGACTGCCGCTCGCTGCCGCTCGGGTCGTGGCCCATATAACAGCGCAAGCACAAGAAACGTCTGCAGGAGATGAGGAGACGAGACGAGACGACTAAAGAATAAATTTATAATTACATATCGAAGTGGGAATTGTACACCGCTACACAACAACAGGCGCTGACGTATTTCAGAACATATCTGCCGATTCGTACTGTTTTGTCGTTTTCAAAGACTTCCTGGCGAACTTGGTTAGCACAATCTCCCTCAAACTGAGATATTTACTGCAATTTCGCACCTTATGGTCATTACAGTAGATTAAAATGCTTAAGCAAGAATCTTTGTCACAACAGAACGGTGGTATGGAAAGAAGGCGGTATAAAAAAAAAAAAAAGTAAATGAAAGGGAGCCAACAGCACGTGGTGTTCCCAGGTGGTCACCCATCCAAGTACTAACCACGCCCGATGTTGCTTAACTTCGGTTGTCGGACGAGAACCGGTGTACTCAACATGGTATGGCCGTTGGCGCCCATATAATGTAGGCGCATGGCAGAATTCGCATTCGGTTCTTATCCCAACACACACAAAATCATACTTTTCGGTCGAAAGCAGCCGCATTCTTTTTTATTGACAATTCGTCACGTTAGCGCGAACGCATTCCTGAGTTCCAAAACTTATGAGCCGGAAGGACGCGCTTCGTGTATTTTTGTTGTTGTTGTGAGATTTATAAATTTATTTATTAACATTACACCGTTACAAGCTAACAACTTTACAACATAAAACACGAACAGAATTGCAATTGTAAGCACTTCCTTCCGCAATCCGACGTGCCAGCAGAGCGACTGCCGAATTAGCGGGCGCGCCGCCGTGTGTGTGAGACGCGCAGCTTCTCGTTGCACCTCCTGTCATCCGCTTGGCGCGTGCAGCCTTCGACACTCGCGGAAGACGCATCTTGTCCCTGGTGTCCAGCGCAGGAGGGCTGGCGCGCGGCCGACCGGCGTATGGCCTGTGCGGGGTGTGGCAGAGTGTTGTTGGAGGGCGCCACTGCTGGCGATGTGAGCTTCTTCGCCTCGCCTCGCCTCGCCTCGCCTCGCCTCAGACGAGGTGTTTGCGTAATTTGCAGTGCATTCGCACCATTCCTGTCCCTGTCCCCGTCCCGACTTGTCCCGACTTTGCTCGACTGCCGCTCGCTGCCGCTCGGGTCGTGGCCCATATAACAGCGCAAGCACAAGAAACGTCTGCAGGAGATGAGGAGACGAGACGAGACGACTAAAGAATAAATTTATAATTACATATCGAAGTGGGAATTGTACACCGCTACACAACAACAGGCGCTGACGTATTTCAGAACATATCTGCCGATTCGTACTGTTTTGTCGTTTTCAAAGACTTCCTGGCGAACTTGGTTAGCACAATCTCCCTCAAACTGAGATATTTACTGCAATTTCGCACCTTATGGTCATTACAGTAGATTAAAATGCTTAAGCAAGAATCTTTGTCACAACAGAACGGTGGTATGGAAAGAAGGCGGTATAAAAAAAAAAAAAAGTAAATGAAAGGGAGCCAACAGCACGTGGTGTTCCCAGGTGGTCACCCATCCAAGTACTAACCACGCCCGATGTCGCTTAACTTCGGTTATCGGACGAGAACCGGTGTACTCAACATGGTATGGCCGTTGGCGCCCATATAATGTAGGCGCATGGCAGAATTCGCATTCGGTTCTTATCCCAACACACACAAAATCATACTTTTCGGTCGAAAGCAGCCGCATTCTTTTTTATTGACAATTCGTCACGTTAGCGCGAACGCATTCCTGAGTTCCAAAACTTATGAGCCGGAAGGACGCGCTTCGTGTATTTTTGTTGTTGTTGTGAGATTTATAAATTTATTTATTAACATTACACCGTTACAAGCTAACAACTTTACAACATAAAACACGAACAGAATTGCAATTGTAAGCACTTCCTTCCGCAATCCGACGTGCCAGCAGAGCGACTGCCGAATTAGCGGGCGCGCCGCCGTGTGTGTGAGACGCGCAGCTTCTCGTTGCACCTCCTGTCATCCGCTTGGCGCGTGCAGCCTTCGACACTCGCGGAAGACGCATCTTGTCCCTGGTGTCCAGCGCAGGAGGGCTGGCGCGCGGCCGACCGGCGTATGGCCTGTGCGGGGTGTGGCAGAGTGTTGTTGGAGGGCGCCACTGCTGGCGATGTGAGCTTCTTCGCCTCGCCTCGCCTCGCCTCGCCTCGCCTCAGACGAGGTGTTTGCGTAATTTGCAGTGCATTCGCACCATTCCTGTCCCTGTCCCCGTCCCGACTTGTCCCGACTTTGCTCGACTGCCGCTCGCTGCCGCTCGGGTCGTGGCCCATATAACAGCGCAAGCACAAGAAACGTCTGCAGGAGATGAGGAGACGAGACGAGACGACTAAAGAATAAATTTATAATTACATATCGAAGTGGGAATTGTACACCGCTACACAACAACAGGCGCTGACGTATTTCAGAACATATCTGCCGATTCGTACTGTTTTGTCGTTTTCAAAGACTTCCTGGCGAACTTGGTTAGCACAATCTCCCTCAAACTGAGATATTTACTGCAATTTCGCACCTTATGGTCATTACAGTAGATTAAAATGCTTAAGCAAGAATCTTTGTCACAACAGAACGGTGGTATGGAAAGAAGGCGGTATAAAAAAAAAAAAAAGTAAATGAAAGGGAGCCAACAGCACGTGGTGTTCCCAGGTGGTCACCCATCCAAGTACTAACCACGCCCGATGTCGCTTAACTTCGGTTATCGGACGAGAACCGGTGTACTCAACATGGTATGGCCGTTGGCGCCCATATAATGTAGGCGCATGGCAGAATTCGCATTCGGTTCTTATCCCAACACACACAAAATCATACTTTTCGGTCGAAAGCAGCCGCATTCTTTTTTATTGACAATTCGTCACGTTAGCGCGAACGCATTCCTGAGTTCCAAAACTTATGAGCCGGAAGGACGCGCTTCGTGTATTTTTGTTGTTGTTGTGAGATTTATAAATTTATTTATTAACATTACACCGTTACAAGCTAACAACTTTACAACATAAAACACGAACAGAATTGCAATTGTAAGCACTTCCTTCCGCAATCCGACGTGCCAGCAGAGCGACTGCCGAATTAGCGGGCGCGCCGCCGTGTGTGTGAGACGCGCAGCTTCTCGTTGCACCTCCTGTCATCCGCTTGGCGCGTGCAGCCTTCGACACTCGCGGAAGACGCATCTTGTCCCTGGTGTCCAGCGCAGGAGGGCTGGCGCGCGGCCGACCGGCGTATGGCCTGTGCGGGGTGTGGCAGAGTGTTGTTGGAGGGCGCCACTGCTGGCGATGTGAGCTTCTTCGCCTCGCCTCGCCTCGCCTCGCCTCGCCTCAGACGAGGTGTTTGCGTAATTTGCAGTGCATTCGCACCATTCCTGTCCCTGTCCCCGTCCCGACTTGTCCCGACTTTGCTCGACTGCCGCTCGCTGCCGCTCGGGTCGTGGCCCATATAACAGCGCAAGCACAAGAAACGTCTGCAGGAGATGAGGAGACGAGACGAGACGACTAAAGAATAAATTTATAATTACATATCGAAGTGGGAATTGTACACCGCTACACAACAACAGGCGCTGACGTATTTCAGAACATATCTGCCGATTCGTACTGTTTTGTCGTTTTCAAAGACTTCCTGGCGAACTTGGTTAGCACAATCTCCCTCAAACTGAGATATTTACTGCAATTTCGCACCTTATGGTCATTACAGTAGATTAAAATGCTTAAGCAAGAATCTTTGTCACAACAGAACGGTGGTATGGAAAGAAGGCGGTATAAAAAAAAAAAAAAGTAAATGAAAGGGAGCCAACAGCACGTGGTGTTCCCAGGTGGTCACCCATCCAAGTACTAACCACGCCCGATGTTGCTTAACTTCGGTTGTCGGACGAGAACCGGTGTACTCAACATGGTATGGCCGTTGGCGCCCATATAATGTAGGCGCATGGCAGAATTCGCATTCGGTTCTTATCCCAACACACACAAAATCATACTTTTCGGTCGAAAGCAGCCGCATTCTTTTTTATTGACAATTCGTCACGTTAGCGCGAACGCATTCCTGAGTTCCAAAACTTATGAGCCGGAAGGACGCGCTTCGTGTATTTTTGTTGTTGTTGTGAGATTTATAAATTTATTTATTAACATTACACCGTTACAAGCTAACAACTTTACAACATAAAACACGAACAGAATTGCAATTGTAAGCACTTCCTTCCGCAATCCGACGTGCCAGCAGAGCGACTGCCGAATTAGCGGGCGCGCCGCCGTGTGTGTGAGACGCGCAGCTTCTCGTTGCACCTCCTGTCATCCGCTTGGCGCGTGCAGCCTTCGACACTCGCGGAAGACGCATCTTGTCCCTGGTGTCCAGCGCAGGAGGGCTGGCGCGCGGCCGACCGGCGTATGGCCTGTGCGGGGTGTGGCAGAGTGTTGTTGGAGGGCGCCACTGCTGGCGATGTGAGCTTCTTCGCCTCGCCTCGCCTCGCCTCGCCTCGCCTCAGACGAGGTGTTTGCGTAATTTGCAGTGCATTCGCACCATTCCTGTCCCTGTCCCCGTCCCGACTTGTCCCGACTTTGCTCGACTGCCGCTCGCTGCCGCTCGGGTCGTGGCCCATATAACAGCGCAAGCACAAGAAACGTCTGCAGGAGATGAGGAGACGAGACGAGACGACTAAAGAATAAATTTATAATTACATATCGAAGTGGGAATTGTACACCGCTACACAACAACAGGCGCTGACGTATTTCAGAACATATCTGCCGATTCGTACTGTTTTGTCGTTTTCAAAGACTTCCTGGCGAACTTGGTTAGCACAATCTCCCTCAAACTGAGATATTTACTGCAATTTCGCACCTTATGGTCATTACAGTAGATTAAAATGCTTAAGCAAGAATCTTTGTCACAACAGAACGGTGGTATGGAAAGAAGGCGGTATAAAAAAAAAAAAAAGTAAATGAAAGGGAGCCAACAGCACGTGGTGTTCCCAGGTGGTCACCCATCCAAGTACTAACCACGCCCGATGTCGCTTAACTTCGGTTATCGGACGAGAACCGGTGTACTCAACATGGTATGGCCGTTGGCGCCCATATAATGTAGGCGCATGGCAGAATTCGCATTCGGTTCTTATCCCAACACACACAAAATCATACTTTTCGGTCGAAAGCAGCCGCATTCTTTTTTATTGACAATTCGTCACGTTAGCGCGAACGCATTCCTGAGTTCCAAAACTTATGAGCCGGAAGGACGCGCTTCGTGTATTTTTGTTGTTGTTGTGAGATTTATAAATTTATTTATTAACATTACACCGTTACAAGCTAACAACTTTACAACATAAAACACGAACAGAATTGCAATTGTAAGCACTTCCTTCCGCAATCCGACGTGCCAGCAGAGCGACTGCCGAATTAGCGGGCGCGCCGCCGTGTGTGTGAGACGCGCAGCTTCTCGTTGCACCTCCTGTCATCCGCTTGGCGCGTGCAGCCTTCGACACTCGCGGAAGACGCATCTTGTCCCTGGTGTCCAGCGCAGGAGGGCTGGCGCGCGGCCGACCGGCGTATGGCCTGTGCGGGGTGTGGCAGAGTGTTGTTGGAGGGCGCCACTGCTGGCGATGTGAGCTTCTTCGCCTCGCCTCGCCTCGCCTCGCCTCGCCTCAGACGAGGTGTTTGCGTAATTTGCAGTGCATTCGCACCATTCCTGTCCCTGTCCCCGTCCCGACTTGTCCCGACTTTGCTCGACTGCCGCTCGCTGCCGCTCGGGTCGTGGCCCATATAACAGCGCAAGCACAAGAAACGTCTGCAGGAGATGAGGAGACGAGACGAGACGACTAAAGAATAAATTTATAATTACATATCGAAGTGGGAATTGTACACCGCTACACAACAACAGGCGCTGACGTATTTCAGAACATATCTGCCGATTCGTACTGTTTTGTCGTTTTCAAAGACTTCCTGGCGAACTTGGTTAGCACAATCTCCCTCAAACTGAGATATTTACTGCAATTTCGCACCTTATGGTCATTACAGTAGATTAAAATGCTTAAGCAAGAATCTTTGTCACAACAGAACGGTGGTATGGAAAGAAGGCGGTATAAAAAAAAAAAAAGTAAATGAAAGGGAGCCAACAGCACGTGGTGTTCCCAGGTGGTCACCCATCCAAGTACTAACCACGCCCGATGTTGCTTAACTTCGGTTATCGGACGAGAACCGGTGTACTCAACATGGTTTGGCCGTTGGCGCCCATATAATGTAGGCGCATGGCAGAATTCGCATTCGGTTCTTATCCCAACACACACAAAATCATACTTTTCGGTCGAAAGCAGCCGCATTCTTTTTTATTGACAATTCGTCACGTTAGCGCGAACGCATTCCTGAGTTCCAAAACTTATGAGCCGGAAGGACGCGCTTCGTGTATTTTTGTTGTTGTTGTGAGATTTATAAATTTATTTATTAACATTACACCGTTACAAGCTAACAACTTTACAACATAAAACACGAACAGAATTGCAATTGTAAGCACTTCCTTCCGCAATCCGACGTGCCAGCAGAGCGACTGCCGAATTAGCGGGCGCGCCGCCGTGTGTGTGAGACGCGCAGCTTCTCGTTGCACCTCCTGTCATCCGCTTGGCGCGTGCAGCCTTCGACACTCGCGGAAGACGCATCTTGTCCCTGGTGTCCAGCGCAGGAGGGCTGGCGCGCGGCCGACCGGCGTATGGCCTGTGCGGGGTGTGGCAGAGTGTTGTTGGAGGGCGCCACTGCTGGCGATGTGAGCTTCTTCGCCTCGCCTCGCCTCGCCTCGCCTCGCCTCAGACGAGGTGTTTGCGTAATTTGCAGTGCATTCGCACCATTCCTGTCCCTGTCCCCGTCCCGACTTGTCCCGACTTTGCTCGACTGCCGCTCGCTGCCGCTCGGGTCGTGGCCCATATAACAGCGCAAGCACAAGAAACGTCTGCAGGAGATGAGGAGACGAGACGAGACGACTAAAGAATAAATTTATAATTACATATCGAAGTGGGAATTGTACACCGCTACACAACAACAGGCGCTGACGTATTTCAGAACATATCTGCCGATTCGTACTGTTTTGTCGTTTTCAAAGACTTCCTGGCGAACTTGGTTAGCACAATCTCCCTCAAACTGAGATATTTACTGCAATTTCGCACCTTATGGTCATTACAGTAGATTAAAATGCTTAAGCAAGAATCTTTGTCACAACAGAACGGTGGTATGGAAAGAAGGCGGTATAAAAAAAAAAAAAAGTAAATGAAAGGGAGCCAACAGCACGTGGTGTTCCCAGGTGGTCACCCATCCAAGTACTAACCACGCCCGATGTTGCTTAACTTCGGTGATCGGACGAGAACCGGTGTACTCAACATGGTATGGCCGTTGGCGCCCATATAATGTAGGCGCATGGCAGAATTCGCATTCGGTTCTTATCCCAACACACACAAAATCATACTTTTCGGTCGAAAGCAGCCGCATTCTTTTTTATTGACAATTCGTCACGTTAGCGCGAACGCATTCCTGAGTTCCAAAACTTATGAGCCGGAAGGACGCGCTTCGTGTATTTTTGTTGTTGTTGTGAGATTTATAAATTTATTTATTAACATTACACCGTTACAAGCTAACAACTTTACAACATAAAACACGAACAGAATTGCAATTGTAAGCACTTCCTTCCGCAATCCGACGTGCCAGCAGAGCGACTGCCGAATTAGCGGGCGCGCCGCCGTGTGTGTGAGACGCGCAGCTTCTCGTTGCACCTCCTGTCATCCGCTTGGCGCGTGCAGCCTTCGACACTCGCGGAAGACGCATCTTGTCCCTGGTGTCCAGCGCAGGAGGGCTGGCGCGCGGCCGACCGGCGTATGGCCTGTGCGGGGTGTGGCAGAGTGTTGTTGGAGGGCGCCACTGCTGGCGATGTGAGCTTCTTCGCCTCGCCTCGCCTCGCCTCGCCTCGCCTCAGACGAGGTGTTTGCGTAATTTGCAGTGCATTCGCACCATTCCTGTCCCTGTCCCCGTCCCGACTTGTCCCGACTTTGCTCGACTGCCGCTCGCTGCCGCTCGGGTCGTGGCCCATATAACAGCGCAAGCACAAGAAACGTCTGCAGGAGATGAGGAGACGAGACGAGACGACTAAAGAATAAATTTATAATTACATATCGAAGTGGGAATTGTACACCGCTACACAACAACAGGCGCTGACGTATTTCAGAACATATCTGCCGATTCGTACTGTTTTGTCGTTTTCAAAGACTTCCTGGCGAACTTGGTTAGCACAATCTCCCTCAAACTGAGATATTTACTGCAATTTCGCACCTTATGGTCATTACAGTAGATTAAAATGCTTAAGCAAGAATCTTTGTCACAACAGAACGGTGGTATGGAAAGAAGGCGGTATAAAAAAAAAAAAAGTAAATGAAAGGGAGCCAACAGCACGTGGTGTTCCCAGGTGGTCACCCATCCAAGTACTAACCACGCCCGATGTTGCTTAACTTCGGTTATCGGACGAGAACCGGTGTACTCAACATGGTATGGCCGTTGGCGCCCATATAATGTAGGCGCATGGCAGAATTCGCATTCGGTTCTTATCCCAACACACACAAAATCATACTTTTCGGTCGAAAGCAGCCGCATTCTTTTTTATTGACAATTCGTCACGTTAGCGCGAACGCATTCCTGAGTTCCAAAACTTATGAGCCGGAAGGACGCGCTTCGTGTATTTTTGTTGTTGTTGTGAGATTTATAAATTTATTTATTAACATTACACCGTTACAAGCTAACAACTTTACAACATAAAACACGAACAGAATTGCAATTGTAAGCACTTCCTTCCGCAATCCGACGTGCCAGCAGAGCGACTGCCGAATTAGCGGGCGCGCCGCCGTGTGTGTGAGACGCGCAGCTTCTCGTTGCACCTCCTGTCATCCGCTTGGCGCGTGCAGCCTTCGACACTCGCGGAAGACGCATCTTGTCCCTGGTGTCCAGCGCAGGAGGGCTGGCGCGCGGCCGACCGGCGTATGGCCTGTGCGGGGTGTGGCAGAGTGTTGTTGGAGGGCGCCACTGCTGGCGATGTGAGCTTCTTCGCCTCGCCTCGCCTCGCCTCGCCTCGCCTCAGACGAGGTGTTTGCGTAATTTGCAGTGCATTCGCACCATTCCTGTCCCTGTCCCCGTCCCGACTTGTCCCGACTTTGCTCGACTGCCGCTCGCTGCCGCTCGGGTCGTGGCCCATATAACAGCGCAAGCACAAGAAACGTCTGCAGGAGATGAGGAGACGAGACGAGACGACTAAAGAATAAATTTATAATTACATATCGAAGTGGGAATTGTACACCGCTACACAACAACAGGCGCTGACGTATTTCAGAACATATCTGCCGATTCGTACTGTTTTGTCGTTTTCAAAGACTTCCTGGCGAACTTGGTTAGCACAATCTCCCTCAAACTGAGATATTTACTGCAATTTCGCACCTTATGGTCATTACAGTAGATTAAAATGCTTAAGCAAGAATCTTTGTCACAACAGAACGGTGGTATGGAAAGAAGGCGGTATATAAAAAAAAAAAAGTAAATGAAAGGGAGCCAACAGCACGTGGTGTTCCCAGGTGGTCACCCATCCAAGTACTAACCACGCCCGATGTTGCTTAACTTCGGTTATCGGACGAGAACCGGTGTACTCAACATGGTATGGCCGTTGGCGCCCATATAATGTAGGCGCATGGCAGAATTCGCATTCGGTTCTTATCCCAACACACACAAAATCATACTTTTCGGTCGAAAGCAGCCGCATTCTTTTTTATTGACAATTCGTCACGTTAGCGCGAACGCATTCCTGAGTTCCAAAACTTATGAGCCGGAAGGACGCGCTTCGTGTATTTTTGTTGTTGTTGTGAGATTTATAAATTTATTTATTAACATTACACCGTTACAAGCTAACAACTTTACAACATAAAACACGAACAGAATTGCAATTGTAAGCACTTCCTTCCGCAATCCGACGTGCCAGCAGAGCGACTGCCGAATTAGCGGGCGCGCCGCCGTGTGTGTGAGACGCGCAGCTTCTCGTTGCACCTCCTGTCATCCGCTTGGCGCGTGCAGCCTTCGACACTCGCGGAAGACGCATCTTGTCCCTGGTGTCCAGCGCAGGAGGGCTGGCGCGCGGCCGACCGGCGTATGGCCTGTGCGGGGTGTGGCAGAGTGTTGTTGGAGGGCGCCACTGCTGGCGATGTGAGCTTCTTCGCCTCGCCTCGCCTCGCCTCGCCTCAGACGAGGTGTTTGCGTAATTTGCAGTGCATTCGCACCATTCCTGTCCCTGTCCCCGTCCCGACTTGTCCCGACTTTGCTCGACTGCCGCTCGCTGCCGCTCGGGTCGTGGCCCATATAACAGCGCAAGCACAAGAAACGTCTGCAGGAGATGAGGAGACGAGACGAGACGACTAAAGAATAAATTTATAATTACATATCGAAGTGGGAATTGTACACCGCTACACAACAACAGGCGCTGACGTATTTCAGAACATATCTGCCGATTCGTACTGTTTTGTCGTTTTCAAAGACTTCCTGGCGAACTTGGTTAGCACAATCTCCCTCAAACTGAGATATTTACTGCAATTTCGCACCTTATGGTCATTACAGTAGATTAAAATGCTTAAGCAAGAATCTTTGTCACAACAGAACGGTGGTATGGAAAGAAGGCGGTATAAAAAAAAAAAAAAGTAAATGAAAGGGAGCCAACAGCACGTGGTGTTCCCAGGTGGTCACCCATCCAAGTACTAACCACGCCCGATGTCGCTTAACTTCGGTTATCGGACGAGAACCGGTGTACTCAACATGGTATGGCCGTTGGCGCCCATATAATGTAGGCGCATGGCAGAATTCGCATTCGGTTCTTATCCCAACACACACAAAATCATACTTTTCGGTCGAAAGCAGCCGCATTCTTTTTTATTGACAATTCGTCACGTTAGCGCGAACGCATTCCTGAGTTCCAAAACTTATGAGCCGGAAGGACGCGCTTCGTGTATTTTTGTTGTTGTTGTGAGATTTATAAATTTATTTATTAACATTACACCGTTACAAGCTAACAACTTTACAACATAAAACACGAACAGAATTGCAATTGTAAGCACTTCCTTCCGCAATCCGACGTGCCAGCAGAGCGACTGCCGAATTAGCGGGCGCGCCGCCGTGTGTGTGAGACGCGCAGCTTCTCGTTGCACCTCCTGTCATCCGCTTGGCGCGTGCAGCCTTCGACACTCGCGGAAGACGCATCTTGTCCCTGGTGTCCAGCGCAGGAGGGCTGGCGCGCGGCCGACCGGCGTATGGCCTGTGCGGGGTGTGGCAGAGTGTTGTTGGAGGGCGCCACTGCTGGCGATGTGAGCTTCTTCGCCTCGCCTCGCCTCGCCTCGCCTCAGACGAGGTGTTTGCGTAATTTGCAGTGCATTCGCACCATTCCTGTCCCTGTCCCCGTCCCGACTTGTCCCGACTTTGCTCGACTGCCGCTCGCTGCCGCTCGGGTCGTGGCCCATATAACAGCGCAAGCACAAGAAACGTCTGCAGGAGATGAGGAGACGAGACGAGACGACTAAAGAATAAATTTATAATTACATATCGAAGTGGGAATTGTACACCGCTACACAACAACAGGCGCTGACGTATTTCAGAACATATCTGCCGATTCGTACTGTTTTGTCGTTTTCAAAGACTTCCTGGCGAACTTGGTTAGCACAATCTCCCTCAAACTGAGATATTTACTGCAATTTCGCACCTTATGGTCATTACAGTAGATTAAAATGCTTAAGCAAGAATCTTTGTCACAACAGAACGGTGGTATGGAAAGAAGGCGGTATAAAAAAAAAAAAAAGTAAATGAAAGGGAGCCAACAGCACGTGGTGTTCCCAGGTGGTCACCCATCCAAGTACTAACCACGCCCGATGTCGCTTAACTTCGGTTATCGGACGAGAACCGGTGTACTCAACATGGTATGGCCGTTGGCGCCCATATAATGTAGGCGCATGGCAGAATTCGCATTCGGTTCTTATCCCAACACACACAAAATCATACTTTTCGGTCGAAAGCAGCCGCATTCTTTTTTATTGACAATTCGTCACGTTAGCGCGAACGCATTCCTGAGTTCCAAAACTTATGAGCCGGAAGGACGCGCTTCGTGTATTTTTGTTGTTGTTGTGAGATTTATAAATTTATTTATTAACATTACACCGTTACAAGCTAACAACTTTACAACATAAAACACGAACAGAATTGCAATTGTAAGCACTTCCTTCCGCAATCCGACGTGCCAGCAGAGCGACTGCCGAATTAGCGGGCGCGCCGCCGTGTGTGTGAGACGCGCAGCTTCTCGTTGCACCTCCTGTCATCCGCTTGGCGCGTGCAGCCTTCGACACTCGCGGAAGACGCATCTTGTCCCTGGTGTCCAGCGCAGGAGGGCTGGCGCGCGGCCGACCGGCGTATGGCCTGTGCGGGGTGTGGCAGAGTGTTGTTGGAGGGCGCCACTGCTGGCGATGTGAGCTTCTTCGCCTCGCCTCGCCTCGCCTCGCCTCGCCTCAGACGAGGTGTTTGCGTAATTTGCAGTGCATTCGCACCATTCCTGTCCCTGTCCCCGTCCCGACTTGTCCCGACTTTGCTCGACTGCCGCTCGCTGCCGCTCGGGTCGTGGCCCATATAACAGCGCAAGCACAAGAAACGTCTGCAGGAGATGAGGAGACGAGACGAGACGACTAAAGAATAAATTTATAATTACATATCGAAGTGGGAATTGTACACCGCTACACAACAACAGGCGCTGACGTATTTCAGAACATATCTGCCGATTCGTACTGTTTTGTCGTTTTCAAAGACTTCCTGGCGAACTTGGTTAGCACAATCTCCCTCAAACTGAGATATTTACTGCAATTTCGCACCTTATGGTCATTACAGTAGATTAAAATGCTTAAGCAAGAATCTTTGTCACAACAGAACGGTGGTATGGAAAGAAGGCGGTATAAAAAAAAAAAAAGTAAATGAAAGGGAGCCAACAGCACGTGGTGTTCCCAGGTGGTCACCCATCCAAGTACTAACCACGCCCGATGTCGCTTAACTTCGGTTATCGGACGAGAACCGGTGTACTCAACATGGTATGGCCGTTGGCGCCCATATAATGTAGGCGCATGGCAGAATTCGCATTCGGTTCTTATCCCAACACACACAAAATCATACTTTTCGGTCGAAAGCAGCCGCATTCTTTTTTATTGACAATTCGTCACGTTAGCGCGAACGCATTCCTGAGTTCCAAAACTTATGAGCCGGAAGGACGCGCTTCGTGTATTTTTGTTGTTGTTGTGAGATTTATAAATTTATTTATTAACATTACACCGTTACAAGCTAACAACTTTACAACATAAAACACGAACAGAATTGCAATTGTAAGCACTTCCTTCCGCAATCCGACGTGCCAGCAGAGCGACTGCCGAATTAGCGGGCGCGCCGCCGTGTGTGTGAGACGCGCAGCTTCTCGTTGCACCTCCTGTCATCCGCTTGGCGCGTGCAGCCTTCGACACTCGCGGAAGACGCATCTTGTCCCTGGTGTCCAGCGCAGGAGGGCTGGCGCGCGGCCGACCGGCGTATGGCCTGTGCGGGGTGTGGCAGAGTGTTGTTGGAGGGCGCCACTGCTGGCGATGTGAGCTTCTTCGCCTCGCCTCGCCTCGCCTCGCCTCAGACGAGGTGTTTGCGTAATTTGCAGTGCATTCGCACCATTCCTGTCCCTGTCCCCGTCCCGACTTGTCCCGACTTTGCTCGACTGCCGCTCGCTGCCGCTCGGGTCGTGGCCCATATAACAGCGCAAGCACAAGAAACGTCTGCAGGAGATGAGGAGACGAGACGAGACGACTAAAGAATAAATTTATAATTACATATCGAAGTGGGAATTGTACACCGCTACACAACAACAGGCGCTGACGTATTTCAGAACATATCTGCCGATTCGTACTGTTTTGTCGTTTTCAAAGACTTCCTGGCGAACTTGGTTAGCACAATCTCCCTCAAACTGAGATATTTACTGCAATTTCGCACCTTATGGTCATTACAGTAGATTAAAATGCTTAAGCAAGAATCTTTGTCACAACAGAACGGTGGTATGGAAAGAAGGCGGTATAAAAAAAAAAAAAAGTAAATGAAAGGGAGCCAACAGCACGTGGTGTTCCCAGGTGGTCACCCATCCAAGTACTAACCACGCCCGATGTTGCTTAACTTCGGTTATCGGACGAGAACCGGTGTACTCAACATGGTATGGCCGTTGGCGCCCATATAATGTAGGCGCATGGCAGAATTCGCATTCGGTTCTTATCCCAACACACACAAAATCATACTTTTCGGTCGAAAGCAGCCGCATTCTTTTTTATTGACAATTCGTCACGTTAGCGCGAACGCATTCCTGAGTTCCAAAACTTATGAGCCGGAAGGACGCGCTTCGTGTATTTTTGTTGTTGTTGTGAGATTTATAAATTTATTTATTAACATTACACCGTTACAAGCTAACAACTTTACAACATAAAACACGAACAGAATTGCAATTGTAAGCACTTCCTTCCGCAATCCGACGTGCCAGCAGAGCGACTGCCGAATTAGCGGGCGCGCCGCCGTGTGTGTGAGACGCGCAGCTTCTCGTTGCACCTCCTGTCATCCGCTTGGCGCGTGCAGCCTTCGACACTCGCGGAAGACGCATCTTGTCCCTGGTGTCCAGCGCAGGAGGGCTGGCGCGCGGCCGACCGGCGTATGGCCTGTGCGGGGTGTGGCAGAGTGTTGTTGGAGGGCGCCACTGCTGGCGATGTGAGCTTCTTCGCCTCGCCTCGCCTCGCCTCGCCTCGCCTCAGACGAGGTGTTTGCGTAATTTGCAGTGCATTCGCACCATTCCTGTCCCTGTCCCCGTCCCGACTTGTCCCGACTTTGCTCGACTGCCGCTCGCTGCCGCTCGGGTCGTGGCCCATATAACAGCGCAAGCACAAGAAACGTCTGCAGGAGATGAGGAGACGAGACGAGACGACTAAAGAATAAATTTATAATTACATATCGAAGTGGGAATTGTACACCGCTACACAACAACAGGCGCTGACGTATTTCAGAACATATCTGCCGATTCGTACTGTTTTGTCGTTTTCAAAGACTTCCTGGCGAACTTGGTTAGCACAATCTCCCTCAAACTGAGATATTTACTGCAATTTCGCACCTTATGGTCATTACAGTAGATTAAAATGCTTAAGCAAGAATCTTTGTCACAACAGAACGGTGGTATGGAAAGAAGGCGGTATAAAAAAAAAAAAAGTAAATGAAAGGGAGCCAACAGCACGTGGTGTTCCCAGGTGGTCACCCATCCAAGTACTAACCACGCCCGATGTTGCTTAACTTCGGTTATCGGACGAGAACCGGTGTACTCAACATGGTATGGCCGTTGGCGCCCATATAATGTAGGCGCATGGCAGAATTCGCATTCGGTTCTTATCCCAACACACACAAAATCATACTTTTCGGTCGAAAGCAGCCGCATTCTTTTTTATTGACAATTCGTCACGTTAGCGCGAACGCATTCCTGAGTTCCAAAACTTATGAGCCGGAAGGACGCGCTTCGTGTATTTTTGTTGTTGTTGTGAGATTTATAAATTTATTTATTAACATTACACCGTTACAAGCTAACAACTTTACAACATAAAACACGAACAGAATTGCAATTGTAAGCACTTCCTTCCGCAATCCGACGTGCCAGCAGAGCGACTGCCGAATTAGCGGGCGCGCCGCCGTGTGTGTGAGACGCGCAGCTTCTCGTTGCACCTCCTGTCATCCGCTTGGCGCGTGCAGCCTTCGACACTCGCGGAAGACGCATCTTGTCCCTGGTGTCCAGCGCAGGAGGGCTGGCGCGCGGCCGACCGGCGTATGGCCTGTGCGGGGTGTGGCAGAGTGTTGTTGGAGGGCGCCACTGCTGGCGATGTGAGCTTCTTCGCCTCGCCTCGCCTCGCCTCGCCTCGCCTCAGACGAGGTGTTTGCGTAATTTGCAGTGCATTCGCACCATTCCTGTCCCTGTCCCCGTCCCGACTTGTCCCGACTTTGCTCGACTGCCGCTCGCTGCCGCTCGGGTCGTGGCCCATATAACAGCGCAAGCACAAGAAACGTCTGCAGGAGATGAGGAGACGAGACGAGACGACTAAAGAATAAATTTATAATTACATATCGAAGTGGGAATTGTACACCGCTACACAACAACAGGCGCTGACGTATTTCAGAACATATCTGCCGATTCGTACTGTTTTGTCGTTTTCAAAGACTTCCTGGCGAACTTGGTTAGCACAATCTCCCTCAAACTGAGATATTTACTGCAATTTCGCACCTTATGGTCATTACAGTAGATTAAAATGCTTAAGCAAGAATCTTTGTCACAACAGAACGGTGGTATGGAAAGAAGGCGGTATAAAAAAAAAAAAAGTAAATGAAAGGGAGCCAACAGCACGTGGTGTTCCCAGGTGGTCACCCATCCAAGTACTAACCACGCCCGATGTTGCTTAACTTCGGTTATCGGACGAGAACCGGTGTACTCAACATGGTATGGCCGTTGGCGCCCATATAATGTAGGCGCATGGCAGAATTCGCATTCGGTTCTTATCCCAACACACACAAAATCATACTTTTCGGTCGAAAGCAGCCGCATTCTTTTTTATTGACAATTCGTCACGTTAGCGCGAACGCATTCCTGAGTTCCAAAACTTATGAGCCGGAAGGACGCGCTTCGTGTATTTTTGTTGTTGTTGTGAGATTTATAAATTTATTTATTAACATTACACCGTTACAAGCTAACAACTTTACAACATAAAACACGAACAGAATTGCAATTGTAAGCACTTCCTTCCGCAATCCGACGTGCCAGCAGAGCGACTGCCGAATTAGCGGGCGCGCCGCCGTGTGTGTGAGACGCGCAGCTTCTCGTTGCACCTCCTGTCATCCGCTTGGCGCGTGCAGCCTTCGACACTCGCGGAAGACGCATCTTGTCCCTGGTGTCCAGCGCAGGAGGGCTGGCGCGCGGCCGACCGGCGTATGGCCTGTGCGGGGTGTGGCAGAGTGTTGTTGGAGGGCGCCACTGCTGGCGATGTGAGCTTCTTCGCCTCGCCTCGCCTCGCCTCGCCTCAGACGAGGTGTTTGCGTAATTTGCAGTGCATTCGCACCATTCCTGTCCCTGTCCCCGTCCCGACTTGTCCCGACTTTGCTCGACTGCCGCTCGCTGCCGCTCGGGTCGTGGCCCATATAACAGCGCAAGCACAAGAAACGTCTGCAGGAGATGAGGAGACGAGACGAGACGACTAAAGAATAAATTTATAATTACATATCGAAGTGGGAATTGTACACCGCTACACAACAACAGGCGCTGACGTATTTCAGAACATATCTGCCGATTCGTACTGTTTTGTCGTTTTCAAAGACTTCCTGGCGAACTTGGTTAGCACAATCTCCCTCAAACTGAGATATTTACTGCAATTTCGCACCTTATGGTCATTACAGTAGATTAAAATGCTTAAGCAAGAATCTTTGTCACAACAGAACGGTGGTATGGAAAGAAGGCGGTATAAAAAAAAAAAAAAGTAAATGAAAGGGAGCCAACAGCACGTGGTGTTCCCAGGTGGTCACCCATCCAAGTACTAACCACGCCCGATGTTGCTTAACTTCGGTTATCGGACGAGAACCGGTGTACTCAACATGGTATGGCCGTTGGCGCCCATATAATGTAGGCGCATGGCAGAATTCGCATTCGGTTCTTATCCCAACACACACAAAATCATACTTTTCGGTCGAAAGCAGCCGCATTCTTTTTTATTGACAATTCGTCACGTTAGCGCGAACGCATTCCTGAGTTCCAAAACTTATGAGCCGGAAGGACGCGCTTCGTGTATTTTTGTTGTTGTTGTGAGATTTATAAATTTATTTATTAACATTACACCGTTACAAGCTAACAACTTTACAACATAAAACACGAACAGAATTGCAATTGTAAGCACTTCCTTCCGCAATCCGACGTGCCAGCAGAGCGACTGCCGAATTAGCGGGCGCGCCGCCGTGTGTGTGAGACGCGCAGCTTCTCGTTGCACCTCCTGTCATCCGCTTGGCGCGTGCAGCCTTCGACACTCGCGGAAGACGCATCTTGTCCCTGGTGTCCAGCGCAGGAGGGCTGGCGCGCGGCCGACCGGCGTATGGCCTGTGCGGGGTGTGGCAGAGTGTTGTTGGAGGGCGCCACTGCTGGCGATGTGAGCTTCTTCGCCTCGCCTCGCCTCGCCTCGCCTCGCCTCAGACGAGGTGTTTGCGTAATTTGCAGTGCATTCGCACCATTCCTGTCCCTGTCCCCGTCCCGACTTGTCCCGACTTTGCTCGACTGCCGCTCGCTGCCGCTCGGGTCGTGGCCCATATAACAGCGCAAGCACAAGAAACGTCTGCAGGAGATGAGGAGACGAGACGAGACGACTAAAGAATAAATTTATAATTACATATCGAAGTGGGAATTGTACACCGCTACACAACAACAGGCGCTGACGTATTTCAGAACATATCTGCCGATTCGTACTGTTTTGTCGTTTTCAAAGACTTCCTGGCGAACTTGGTTAGCACAATCTCCCTCAAACTGAGATATTTACTGCAATTTCGCACCTTATGGTCATTACAGTAGATTAAAATGCTTAAGCAAGAATCTTTGTCACAACAGAACGGTGGTATGGAAAGAAGGCGGTATAAAAAAAAAAAAAGTAAATGAAAGGGAGCCAACAGCACGTGGTGTTCCCAGGTGGTCACCCATCCAAGTACTAACCACGCCCGATGTTGCTTAACTTCGGTTATCGGACGAGAACCGGTGTACTCAACATGGTATGGCCGTTGGCGCCCATATAATGTAGGCGCATGGCAGAATTCGCATTCGGTTCTTATCCCAACACACACAAAATCATACTTTTCGGTCGAAAGCAGCCGCATTCTTTTTTATTGACAATTCGTCACGTTAGCGCGAACGCATTCCTGAGTTCCAAAACTTATGAGCCGGAAGGACGCGCTTCGTGTATTTTTGTTGTTGTTGTGAGATTTATAAATTTATTTATTAACATTACACCGTTACAAGCTAACAACTTTACAACATAAAACACGAACAGAATTGCAATTGTAAGCACTTCCTTCCGCAATCCGACGTGCCAGCAGAGCGACTGCCGAATTAGCGGGCGCGCCGCCGTGTGTGTGAGACGCGCAGCTTCTCGTTGCACCTCCTGTCATCCGCTTGGCGCGTGCAGCCTTCGACACTCGCGGAAGACGCATCTTGTCCCTGGTGTCCAGCGCAGGAGGGCTGGCGCGCGGCCGACCGGCGTATGGCCTGTGCGGGGTGTGGCAGAGTGTTGTTGGAGGGCGCCACTGCTGGCGATGTGAGCTTCTTCGCCTCGCCTCGCCTCGCCTCGCCTCGCCTCAGACGAGGTGTTTGCGTAATTTGCAGTGCATTCGCACCATTCCTGTCCCTGTCCCCGTCCCGACTTGTCCCGACTTTGCTCGACTGCCGCTCGCTGCCGCTCGGGTCGTGGCCCATATAACAGCGCAAGCACAAGAAACGTCTGCAGGAGATGAGGAGACGAGACGAGACGACTAAAGAATAAATTTATAATTACATATCGAAGTGGGAATTGTACACCGCTACACAACAACAGGCGCTGACGTATTTCAGAACATATCTGCCGATTCGTACTGTTTTGTCGTTTTCAAAGACTTCCTGGCGAACTTGGTTAGCACAATCTCCCTCAAACTGAGATATTTACTGCAATTTCGCACCTTATGGTCATTACAGTAGATTAAAATGCTTAAGCAAGAATCTTTGTCACAACAGAACGGTGGTATGGAAAGAAGGCGGTATAAAAAAAAAAAAAAGTAAATGAAAGGGAGCCAACAGCACGTGGTGTTCCCAGGTGGTCACCCATCCAAGTACTAACCACGCCCGATGTTGCTTAACTTCGGTTATCGGACGAGAACCGGTGTACTCAACATGGTATGGCCGTTGGCGCCCATATAATGTAGGCGCATGGCAGAATTCGCATTCGGTTCTTATCCCAACACACACAAAATCATACTTTTCGGTCGAAAGCAGCCGCATTCTTTTTTATTGACAATTCGTCACGTTAGCGCGAACGCATTCCTGAGTTCCAAAACTTATGAGCCGGAAGGACGCGCTTCGTGTATTTTTGTTGTTGTTGTGAGATTTATAAATTTATTTATTAACATTACACCGTTACAAGCTAACAACTTTACAACATAAAACACGAACAGAATTGCAATTGTAAGCACTTCCTTCCGCAATCCGACGTGCCAGCAGAGCGACTGCCGAATTAGCGGGCGCGCCGCCGTGTGTGTGAGACGCGCAGCTTCTCGTTGCACCTCCTGTCATCCGCTTGGCGCGTGCAGCCTTCGACACTCGCGGAAGACGCATCTTGTCCCTGGTGTCCAGCGCAGGAGGGCTGGCGCGCGGCCGACCGGCGTATGGCCTGTGCGGGGTGTGGCAGAGTGTTGTTGGAGGGCGCCACTGCTGGCGATGTGAGCTTCTTCGCCTCGCCTCGCCTCGCCTCGCCTCAGACGAGGTGTTTGCGTAATTTGCAGTGCATT
>NW_025725184.1:0-39654 GCF_021461395.2 Schistocerca americana | reverse complement strand
CCTTGGAGACAAATCGGCTGGAGGCCGATGTATTGTATCTCGACGCAATTTGAGTGTTCCATCGTCATTAGGAGGCCCTAAACGTTACAATTAACTATCATTTTTGCGTCGGAATTCGATAATCTAGACTTACAAGAGAACGACCATAAGGTGCCAGAGGCAGCAACAGACCCTTGGAGACTAGTCGGCTGGAGGCTGATGTATTGAATCTCGACGCAATTTGAGTGTTCCGTCGGCATTAGGAGGCCATTAACGTTTCAATTAACTATCATTTTTGCGTCGGATTCGAAAATCTAGACTCACAGGAGAACGACCATAAGGTGCCCGAGGCAGCAACAGACCCTTGGAGACAAGTCGGCTGGAGGACGATGTATTGATTCTCGACGCAATTTGAGTGTTCCATCGTCATTAGGTGGCCCTAAACGTTACAACTCACTATCATTTTTGCGTCGGATTCGAAATTCTAGACTCACAGGAGAAGGAGCATGTGGTGCCCGAGGCTGCAATGGACCCTTGGAGACAAGTCGGCTGCAGGCCGATGTATTGAATCTCGACGCAATTTGAGTGATTCCATTGTCACTACAAGGCCCTGACGTTACAATTAACTATCATTTTTGCGTCGGATTCGAAAATCTAGACTCGCAGGAGAACGACCATAAGGTGCCCGAGGCAGCAATAGACCCTTGAGACAAGTCGGCTGGAGGACGATGTATTGAATCTCGACGCAATCTGAGAGTTCCATTGTCATTAGGATGCCCTAAACGTTACAATTAACTATCATTTTTGCGTCGGAATCGATAATAGTAGACATACAAGAGAATGACCATAAGGTGCCCGACGCAGCAGCAGACCCTTGGAGACAAGTCGGCTGGAGGGCCGATGTATTGAATCTCGACGCAATTTGAGAGTTCCATCGTCATTAGGAGGCCCTGAACGTTACACACTAACAATCATTTTTGCGTCGGATTCGATAATGTAGACATACAAGAGAATGACCATAAGGTGCCCGAGGCAGCAACAGACCCTTGGAGACAAGTCGGCTGGAGGCCGATGTATTGAATCTCGACGCAATTTGAGTGTTCCATCGGCATTAAGAGGACCTGAGCATTACATTTTAACTATCAGTTTTGCGTCGGATTCGAAAATCTAGACTCACAGGAGAAGGACAATGTGGTGCCCAAGGCAGCAATAGACCCTTGGAGACAAGTCGGCTGGAGGCCGATGTATGAATCTCGACGCAATTTGAGTGTTCCATCGGCATTAGGAGGCCCTGAACGTTACAATTAACTATCATTTTTGCGTCGTATTCGTAAATCTAGACTCACAGGAGAACGACCAAAAGGTGCCCGAGGCAGCATCAGACCCTTGGAGACAAGTCGGCTGGAGGCCGATGTATTGAATCTCGACGCAATTTGAGTGTTCCATCGTCATTAGGAGGCCCTAAACGTTACAATTCACTGTCATTTTTGCGTCGGATTCGAAAATCTAGACTCACAGGAGAAGGACCATGTGGTGCCCCAGGCAGCTACAGGACCCTTGGAGACAAGTCGGCTGCAGGCCGATGTATTGAATCTCGACACAATTTGAGTGTTCCATCGTCATTAAGAGTCCCTGAGCATTACATTTAACTATCAGTTTTGCGTCGGGTTCGAAAATATAGACTCACAGGAGAAGGACCATGTGGTGCCCGAGGAACAATAGACCGTTGGAGACAAGTCGGCTGCAGGCCGATGTATTGAATCTCGACTCAATTTGAGTGTTCCATCGTCATTACAAGGCCCTGAACGTTACAATTAACTATCATTTTGCGTCGGATTCGAAAATCTAGACTCACAGGAGAACGACCATAAGGTGCCCGAGGCAGCAATAGACCCTTGGAGACAGTCGGCTGGAGGCCGAGTATTGAATCTCGACGCAATTTGAGTGTTCCATCGTCATTAGGAGGCCCTAAACGTTACAATTCACTATCATTTTTGCGTCGGGTTCGAAAATATAGACTCACAGGAGAAGGACCATGTGGTGCCCGAGGCACAATAGACCCTTGGAGACAAGTCGGCTGAGGCCGATGTATTGAATCTCGACTCAATTTGAGTGTTCCATCGTCATTACAAGGCCCTGAACGTTACAATTAACTATCATTTTTGCGTCGGATTCGAAAATCTAGACTCACAGGAGAACGACCATAAGGTGCCCGAGGCAGCAATAGACCCTTGGAGACAAGTCGGCTGGAGGCCGATGTATTGAATCTCGACGCAATTTGAGTGTTTCATCGGCATTAGGAGGCCCTGAACGTTACAATTAACTATCATTTTGCGTCGGATTCGAAAATCTAGGACTCACCGGAGAACGACCATAAGGTGCGCGAGGCAGCAATAGACCCTTGGAGACAAGTCGGCTGGAGGCCGATGTATTGAATCTCGACGCAATCTGAGAGTTCCATTGTCATTAGGAGGCCCTAAACGTTACAATTAACTTTCATTTTTGCGTCGGAATCGATAATCTAGACATACATGAGAATGACCATAAGGTGCCCGACGCAGCAACAGACCCTTGGAGACAAGTCGGCTGGAGGCCGATGTATTGGATCGCGACGCAATTTGAGTGTTCCATCGGCATTAGGAGGCCCTGAACGTTACAATTAACTATCATTTTTGCGTCGTATTCGTAAATCTGGACTCACAGGAGAACGACCATAAGGTGCCCGAGGCAGCAACAGACCCTTGGAGACAAGTCGGCTGGAGGACGATGTATTGAATCTCGACGCAATTTGAGAGTTCCATCGGCATTAGGAGGCCCTGAACGTTTCAATTAACTACCAATTTTTGCGTCGGAATCGATAATGTAGACATACAAGAGAATGACCATAAGGTGCCCGACGCAGCAGCAGACCCTTGGAGACAAGTCGCCTGGAGGCCGATGTATTGAATCTCGACGCAATTTGAGAGTTCCATCGTCATTAGGAGGCCCTGAACGTTACAATTAACAATCATTTTTGCGTCGGATTCGAAAATCTAGACTCACAGGAGAATGACCATAAGGTGCCCGAGGCAGCAATAGACCCTTGGAGACAAGTCGGCTGGAGGACGATGTATTGAATCTCGACGCAATTTGAGAGTTCCATCGCATTAGGAGGCCCTGAACGTTACAATTAACTACCATTTTTGCGTCGGATTCGAAAATCTAGACTTACAAGAGAACGACCATAAGGTGCCCGAGGCAGCAACAGACCCTTGGAGACAAGTCGGCTGGAGGCCGATGTATTGAATCTCGACGCAATTTGAGTGTTCCATCGGCATTAAGAGGCCCTGAGCATTACATTTAACTATCAGTTTTGCGTCGGATTCGAAAATCTAGACTCACAGGAGAAGGACAATGTGGTGCCCAAGGCAGCAATAGACCCTTGGAGACAAATCGGCTGGAGGACGATGTATTGTATCTCGACGCAATTTGAGTGTTCCATCGTCATTAGGAGGCCCTAAACGTTACAATTAACTATCATTTTTGCGTCGGATTCGATAATCTAGACTTACAAGAGAACGACCATAAGGTGCCAGAGGCAGCAACAGACCCTTGGAGACTAGTCGGCTGGAGGCTGATGTATTGAATCTCGACGCAATTTGAGTGTTCCGTCGGCATTAGGAGGCCATTAACGTTTCAATTAACTATCATTTTTGCGTCGGATTCGAAAATCTAGACTCACAGGAGAACGACCATAAGGTGCCCGAGGCAGCAACAGACCCTTGGAGACAAGTCGGTTGGAGGACGATGTATTGAATCTCGACGCAATTTTGAGTGTTCCATCGTCATTAGGTGCCCTAAACGTTACAACTCACTATCATTTTTGCGTCGGATTCGAAATTCTAGACTCACAGGAGAAGGAGCATGTGGTGCCCGAGGCTGCAATAGACCCTTGGAGACAAGTCGGCTGCAGGCCGATGTATTGAATCTCGACGCAATTTGAGTGTTCATTGTCACTACAAGGCCCTGAACGTTACAATTAACTATCATTTTTGCGTCGGATTCGAAAATCTAGACTCGCAGGAGAACGACCATAAGGTGCCCGAGGCAGCAATAGACCCTTGGAGACAAGTCGGCTGGAGGACGATGTATTGAATCTCGACGCAATCTGAGAGTTCCATTGTCATTAGGATGCCCTAAACGTTACAATTAACTATCATTTTTGCGTCGGAATCGATAATGTAGACATACAAGAGAATGACCATAAGGTGCCCGACGCAGCAGCAGACCCTTGGAGACAAGTCGGCTGGAGGCCGATGTATTGAATCTCGACGCAATTTGAGAGTTCCATCGTCATTAGGAGGCCCTGAACGTTACAACTAACAATCATTTTTGCGTCGGAATCGATAATGTAGACATACAAGAGAATGACCATAAGGTGCCCGAGGCAGCAACAGACCCTTGGAGACAAGTCGGCTGGAGCCGATGTATTGAATCTCGACGCAATTTGAGTGTTCCATCGGCATTAAGAGGCCCTGAGCATTACATTTAACTATCAGTTTTGCGTCGGATTCGAAAATCTAGACTCACAGGAGAAGGACAATGTGGTGCCCAAGGCAGCAATAGACCCTTGGAGACAAATCGGCTGGAGGCCGATGTATTGTATCTCGACGCAAATTTGAGTGTTCCATCGTCATTAGGAGGCCCTAAACGTTACAATTAACTATCATTTTTGCGTCGGATTCGATAATCTAGACTTACAAGAGAACGACCATAAGGTGCCAGAGGCAGCAACAGACCCTTGGAGACTAGTCGGCTGGAGGCTGATGTATTGATCTCGACGCAATTTGAGTGTTCCGTCGGCATTAGGAGGCCATTAACGTTTCAATTAACTATCATTTTTGCGTCGGATTCGAAAATCTAGACTCACAGGAGAACGACCATAAGGTGCCCGAGGCAGCAACAGACCCTTGGAGACAAGTCGGCTGGAGGACGATGTATTGAATCTCGACGCAATTTGAGTGTTCCATCGTCATTAGGTGGCCCTAAACGTTACAACTCACTATCATTTTTGCGTCGGATTCGAAATTCTAGACTCACAGGAGAAGGAGCATGTGGTGCCCGAGGCTGCAATGGACCCTTGGAGACAAGTCGGCTGCAGGCCGATGTATTGAATCTCGACGCAATTTGAGTGTTCCATTGTCACTACAAGGCCCTGAACGTTACAATTAACTATCATTTTTGCGTCGGATTCGAAAATCTAGACTCGCAGGAGAACGACCATAAGGTGCCCGAGGCAGCAATAGACCCTTGGAGACAAGTCGGCTGGAGGACGATGTATTGAATCTCGACGCAATCTGAGAGTTCCATTGTCATTAGGATGCCCTAAACGTTACAATTAACTATCATTTTTGCGTCGGAATCGATAATGTAGACATACAAAGAGAATGACCATAAGGTGCCCGACGCAGCAGCAGACCCTTGGAGACAAGTCGGCTGGAGGCCGATGTATTGAATCTCGACGCAATTTGAGAGTTCCATCGTCATTAGGAGGCCCTGAACGTTACAACTAACAATCATTTTTGCGTCGGAATCGATAATGTAGACATACAAGAGAATGACCATAAGGTGCCCGAGGCAGCAACAGACCCTTGGAGACAAGTCGGCTGGAGGCCGATGTATTGAATCTCGACGCAATTTGAGTGTTCCATCGGCATAAGAGGCCCTGAGCATTACATTAACTATCAGTTTGCGTCGGATTCGAAAATCTAGACTCACAGGAGAAGGACAATGTGGTGCCAAGGCAGCAATAGACCCTTGGAGACAAGTCGGCTGGAGGCCGATGTATTGAATCTCGACGCAATTTGAGTGTTCCATCGGCATTAGGAGGCCTGAACGTTACAATTAACTATCATTTTTGCGTCGTATTCGTAAATCTAGACTCACAGGAGAACGACCAAAAGGTGCCCGAGGCAGCATCAGACCCTTGGAGACAAGTCGGCTGGAGGCCGATGTATTGAATCTCGACGCAATTTGAGTGTTCCATCGTCATTAGGAGGCCCTAAACGTTACAATTCACTGTCATTTTTGCGTCGGATTCGAAAATCTAGACTCACAGGAGAAGGACCATGTGGTGCCCCAGGCAGCTACAGACCCTTGGAGACAAGTCGGCTGCAGGCCGATGTATTGAATCTCGACACAATTTGAGTGTTCCATCGTCATTAAGAGTCCTGAGCATTACATTTAGCTATCAGTTTTGCGTCGCGTCGAAAATATAGACTCACAGGAGAAGGACAATGTGGTGCCCGAGGAACAATAGACCCTTGGAGACAAGTCGGCTGCAGGCCGATGTATTGAATCTCGACTCAATTTGAGTGTTCCATCGTCATTACAAGGCCCTGAACGTTACAATTAACTATCATTTTTGCGTCGGATTCGAAAATCTAGACTCACAGGAGAACGATCATAAGGTGCCGAGGCAGCAATAGACCCTTGGAGACAAGTCGGCTGGAGGCCGATGTATTGAATCTCGACGCAATTTGAGTGTTTCATCGCATTAGGAGGCCCTGAACGTTACAATTAACTATCATTTTTGCGTCGGATTCGAAAATCTAGACTCACCGGAGACGGTCCATGTGGTGCCCGAGGCAGCGATATCCCCTTGGAGACAAGTCGGCTGCAGGCCGATGTATTGAATCTCGACGCAATTTGAGTGTTCCATCGTCACTACAAGGCCCTGAACGTTACAATTAACTATCATTTTGCGTCGGATTCGAAAATCTAGACTTACAAGAGAACGACCATAAGGTGCCCGAGCAGCAGTAGACCCTTGGAGACAAGTCGGCTGGAGGACGATGTATTGAATCTCGACGCAATTTGAGAGTTCCATCGTCATTAGGAGGCCCTGAACGTTACAATTAACTATCATTTTTGCGTCGGATTCGAAAATCTAGACTCACAGGAGAACTACCATAAGGTGCCCGAGGCAGCAATAGACCCTTGGAGACAAGTCGGCTGGAGGCCGATGTATTGAAT
Source organism: Schistocerca americana (assembly GCF_021461395.2). Taxonomy (NCBI): domain Eukaryota; kingdom Metazoa; phylum Arthropoda; class Insecta; order Orthoptera; family Acrididae; genus Schistocerca; species Schistocerca americana. The sequence goes on along the minus strand of NW_025725184.1, from coordinate 32,661 downwards.
CTCGACGCAATTTGAGTGTTCCATAGGCATTAGGAGGCCCTGAACGTTACAATTAACTATCATTTTTGCGTCGTATTCGTAAATCTAGACTCACAGGAGAACGACCATAAGGTGCCCGAGGCAGCAACAGACCCTTGGAGACAAGTCGGCTGGAGGCCGATGTATTGAATCTCGACGCAATTTGAGTGTTCCATCGTCATTAGGAGGCCCTGAACGTTACAATTCACTATCATTTTTGCGTCGGATTCGAAAATCTAGACTCACAGGAGAAGGACCATGTGGTGCCCCAGGCAGCAACAGACCCTTGGAGACAAGTCGGCTGCAGGCCGATGTATTGAATCTCGACACAATTTGAGTGTTCCATCGTCATTAAGAGTCCCTGAGCATTACATTTAACTATCAGTTTTGCGTCGGGTTCGAAAATATAGACTCACAGGAGAAGGACCATGTGGTGCCCGAGGAACAATAGACCCTTGGAGACAAGTCGGCTGCAGGCCGATGTATTGAATCTCGACTCAATTTGAGTGTTCCATCGTCATTACAAGGCCCTGAACGTTACAATTAACTATCATTTTTGCGTCGGATTCGAAAATCTAGACTCACAGGAGAACGACCATAAGGTGCCCGAGGCAGCAATAGACCCTTGGAGACAAGTCGGCTGGAGGCCGATGTATTGAATCTCGACGCAATTTGAGTGTTCCATCGTCATTAGGAGGCCCTAAACGTTACAATTCACTATCATTTTTGCGTCGGGTTCGAAAATATAGACTCACAGGAGAAGGACCATGTGGTGCCCGAGGCACAATAGACCTTGGAGACAAGTCGGCTGGAGGCCGATGTATTGAATCTCGACTCAATTTGAGTGTTCCATCGTCATTACAAGGCCCTGAACGTTACAATTAACTATCATTTTGCGTCGGATTCGAAAATCTAGACTCACAGGAGAACGACCATAAGGTGCCCGAGGCAGCAATAGACCCTTGGAGACAAGTCGGCTGGAGGCCGATGTATTGAATCTCGACGCAATTTGAGTGTTTCATCGGCATTAGGAGGCCCTGAACGTTACAATTAACTATCATTTTTGCGTCGGATTCGAAATCTAGACTCACCGGAGAACGACCATAAGGTGCGCGAGGCAGCAATAGACCCTTGGAGACAAGTCGGCTGGAGGCCGATGTATTGAATCTCGACGCAATCTGAGAGTTTCATTGTCATTAGGAGGCCCTAAACGTTACAATTAACTTTCATTTTTGCGTCGGAATCGATAATCTAGACATACATGAGAATGACCATAAGGTGCCCGACGCAGCAACAGACCCTTGGAGACAAGTCGGCTGGAGGCCGATGTATTGGATCGCGACGCAATTTGAGTGTTCCATCGGCATTAGGAGGCCCTGAACGTTACAATTAACTATCATTTTTGCGTCGTATTCGTAAATCTAGACTCACAGGAGAACGACCATAAGGTGCCCGAGGCAGCAACAGACCCTTGGAGACAAGTCGGCTGGAGGACGATGTATTGAATCTCGACGCAATTTGAGAGTTCCATCGGCATTAGGAGGCCCTGAACGTTTCAATTAACTACATTTTTGCGTCGGAATCGATAATGTAGACATACAAGAGAATGACCATAAGGTGCCCGACGCAGCAGCAGACCCTTGGAGACAAGTCGCCTGGAGGCCGATGTATTGAATCTCGACGCAATTTGAGAGTTCCATCGTCATTAGGAGGCCCTGACGTTACAATTAACAATCATTTTTGCGTCGGATTCGAAATCTAGACTCACAGGAGAATGACCATAAGGTGCCCGAGGCAGCAATAGACCCTTGGAGACAAGTCGGCTGGAGGACGATGTATTGAATCTCGACGCATTTGAGAGTTCCATCGGCATTAGAGGCCCTGAACGTTTCAATTAACTACCATTTTTGCGTCGGATTCGAAAATCTAGACTTACAAGAGAACGACCATAAGGTGCCCGAGGCGGCAACAGACCTTGGAGACAAGTCGGCTGGAGGCCGATGTATTGAATCTCGACGCAATTTGAGTGTTCCATCGGCATTAAGAGGCCCTGAGCATTACATTTAACTATCAGTTTGCGTCGGATTCGAAAATCTAGACTCACAGGAGAAGGACAATGTGGTGCCCAAGGCAGCAATAGACCCTTGGAGACAAATCGGCTGGAGGCCGATGTATTGTATCTCGACGCAATTTGAGTGTTCCATCGTCATTAGGAGGCCCTAAACGTTACAATTAACTATCATTTTTGCGTCGGATTCGATAATCTAGACTTACAAGAGAACGACCATAAGGTGCCAGAGGCAGCAACAGACCCTTGGAGACTAGTCGGCTGGAGGCTGATGTATTGAATCTCGACGCAATTTGAGTGTTCCGTCGGCATTAGGAGGCCATTAACGTTTCAATTAACTATCATTTTTGCGTCGGATTCGAAAATCTAGACTCACAGGAGAACGACCATAAGGTGCCCGAGGCAGCAACAGACCCTTGGAGACAAGTCGGCTGGAGGCGATGTATTGAATCTCGACGCAATTTGAGTGTTTCCATCGTCATTAGGTGGCCCTAACGTTACAACTCACTATCATTTTTGCGTCGGATTCGAAATTCTAGACTCACAGGAGAAGGAGCATGTGGTGCCCGAGGCTGCAATAGACCCTTGGAGACAAGTCGGCTGCAGGCGATGTATGAATCTCGACGCAATTTGAGTGTTCCATGTCACTACAAGGCCCTGAACGTTACAATTAACTATCATTTTTGCGTCGGATTCGAAAAATCTAGACTCGCAGGAGAACGACCATAAGGTGCCCGAGGCAGCAATAGACCCTTGGAGACAAGTCGGCTGGAGGACGATGTATTGAATCTCGACGCAATCTGAGAGTTCCATTGTCATTAGGATGCCCTAAACGTTACAATTAACTATCATTTTTGCGTCGGAATCGATAATGTAGACATACAAGAGAATGACCATAAGGTGCCCGACGCAGCAGCAGACCCTTGGAGACAAGTCGGCTGGAGGCCGATGTATTGAATCTCGACGCAATTTGAGAGTTCCATCGTCATTAGGAGGCCCTGAACGTTACAACTAACAATCATTTTTGCGTCGGAATCGATAATGTAGACATACAAGAGAATGACCATAAGGTGCCCGAGGCAGCAACAGACCCTTGGAGACAAGTCGGCTGGAGGCCGATGTATTGAATCTCGACGCAATTTGAGTGTTCCATCGGCATTAAGAGGCCCTGAGCATTACATTTAACTATCAGTTTTGCGTCGGATTCGAAAATCTAGACTCACAGGAGAAGGACAATGTGGTGCCCAAGGCAGCAATAGACCCTTGGAGACAAATCGGCTGGAGGCCGATGTATTGAATCTCGACGCAATTTGAGTGTTCCATCGTCATTAGGAGGCCCTAAACGATACAATTCACTATCATTTTCGCGTCGGGTTCGAAAACATAGACTCACAGGAGAAGGACCATGTGGTGCCCGAGGCACAATAGACCATTTGAGACAAGTCGGCTGCAGGCCGATGTATTGAATCTCGACTCAATTTGAGTGTTCCATCGTCATTACAAGGCCCTGAACGTTACAATTAACTATCATTTTTGCGTCGGATTCGAAAATCTAGACTCACAGGAGAACGACCATAAGGTGCCCGAGGCAGCAATAGACCCTTGGAGACAAGTCGGCTGGAGGGCCGATGTATTGAATCTCGACGCAATTTGAGTGTTCCATCGGCATTAGGAGGCCCTGAACGTTACAATTAACTATCATTTTTGCGTCGTATTCGTAAATCTAGACTCACAGGAGAACGACCATAAGGTGCCCGAGGCAGCATCAGACCCTTGGAGACAAGTCGGCTGGAGGCCGATGTATTGAATCTCGACGCAATTTGAGTGTTCCATCGTCATTAGGAGGCCCTAAACGTTACAATTCACTGTCATTTTTGCGTCGGATTCGAAAATCTAGACTCACAGGAGAAGGACCATGTGGTGCCCCAGGCAGCTACAGACCCTTGGAGACAAGTCGGCTGCAGGCCGATGTATTGAATCTCGACACAATTTGAGTGTTCCATCGTCATTAAGAGTCCCTGAGCATTACATTTAGCTATCAGTTTTGCGTCGCGTTCGAAAATATAGACTCACAGGAGAAGGACAATGTGGTGCCCGAGGAACAATAGACCCTTGGAGACAAGTCGGCTGCAGGCCGATGTATTGAATCTCGACTCAATTTGAGTGTTCCATCGTCATTACAAGGCCCTGAACGTTACAATTAACTATCATTTTTGCGTCGGATTCGAAAATCTAGACTCACAGGAGAACGACCATAAGGTGCGCGAGGCAGCATTAGACCCTTAGAGACAAGTCGGCTGGAGGCCGATGTATTGAATCTCGACGCAATCTGAGAGTTCCATTGTCATTAGGAGGCCCTAAAAGTTACAATTAACTATCATTTTTGCGTCGGATTCGATAATCTAGACTTACAAGAGAACGACCATAAGGTGCCAGAGGCAGCAACAGACCCTTGGAGACTAGTCGGCTGGAGGCTGATGTATTGAATCTCGACGCAATTTGAGTGTTCCGTCGGCATTAGGAGGCCATTAACGTTACAATTGACTATCATTTTTGCGTCGGATTCGAAAATCTAGACTTACAAGAGAACGACCATAAGGTGCCCGAGGCAGCAATAGACCCTTGGAGACAAGTCGGCTGGAGGACGATGTATTGAATCTCGACGCAATTTGAGAGTTCCATCGTCATTAGGAGGCCCTGAACGTTACAATTAACTATCATTTTTGCGTCGTATTCGTAAATCTAGACTCACAGGAGAACGACCATAAGGTGCCCGAGGCAGCAACAGACCCTTGGAGACAAGTCGGCTGGAGGCCGATGTATTGAATCTCGACGCAATTTGAGTGTTCCATCGTCATTAGGAGGCCCTAAACGTTACAATTCACTATCATTTTTGCGTCGGATTCGAAAATCAAGACTCACAGGAGAAGGACCATGTGGTGCCCCAGGCAGCAACAGACCCTTGGAGACAAGTCGGCTGCAGGCCGATGTATTGAATCTCGACACAATTTGAGTGTTCCATCGTCATTAAGAGTCCCTGAGCATTACATTTAACTATCAGTTTTGCGTCGGGTTCGAAAATATAGACTCACAGGAGAAGGACCATGTGGTGCCCGAGGAACAATAGACCCTTGGAGACAAGTCGGCTGCAGGCCGATGTATTGAATCTCGACTCAATTTGAGTGTTCCATCGTCATTACAAGGCCCTGAACGTTACAATTAACTATCATTTTTGCGTCGGATTCGAAAATCTAGACTCACAGGAGAACGACCATAAGGTGCCCGAGGCAGCAATAGACCCTTGGAGACAAGTCGGCTGGAGGCCGATGTATTGAATCTCGACGCAATTTGAATGTTCCATCGTCATTAGGAGGCCCTAAACGTTACAATTCACTATCATTTTGCGTCGGGTTCGAAAATATAGACTCACAGGAGAAGGACCATGTGGTGCCCGAGGCACAATAGACCCTTGGAGACAAGTCGGCTGGAGGCCGATGTATTGAATCTCGACTCAATTTGAGTGTTCCATCGTCATTACAAGGCCCTGAACGTTACAATTAACTATCATTTTTGCGTCGGATTCGAAAATCTAGACTCACAGGAGAACGACCATAAGGTGCCCCGAGGCAGCAATAGACCCTTGGAGACAAGTCGGCTGAGGCCGATGTATTGAATCTCGACGCAATTTGAGTGTTTCATCGGCATTAGGAGGCCCTGAACGTTACAATTAAGTATCATTTTTGCGTCGGATTCGAAAATCTAGACTCACCGGAGACGGACCATGTGGTGCCCGAGGTAGCGATATCCCCTTGGAGACAAGTCGGCTGCAGGCCGATGTATTGAATCTCGACGCAATTTGAGTGTTCCATCGTCATTAGGAGGCCCTAAACGTTACAATTAACAATCATTTTTGCGTCGGATTCGAAAATCTAGACTCACAGGAGAACGACCATAAGGTGCGCGAGGCAGCAATAGACCCTTGGAGACAAGTCGGCTGGAGGCCGATGTATTGAATCTCGACGCAATCTGAGAGTTCCATTGTCATTTGGAGGCCCTAAACGTTACAATTAACTTCATTTTTGCGTCGGAATCGATAATCTAGACATACATGAGAATGACCATAAGGTGCCCGACGCAGCAACAGACCTTGGAGACAAGTCGGCTGGAGGCCGATGTATTGGATCGCGACGCATTTGAGTGTTCCATCGGCATTAGGAGGCCCTGAACGTTACAATTAACTATCATTTTTGCGTCGTATTCGTAAATCTAGACTCACAGGAGAACGACCATAAGGTGCCCGAGGCAGCAACAGACCCTTGGAGACAAGTCGGCTGGAGGCGATGTATTGAATCTCGACGCAATTTGAGTGTTCCATCGTCATTAGGAGGACCTAAGCGTTACAATTCGCTATCATTTTTGCGTCGGATTCGAAAATCTAGACTCGCAGGAGAACGACCATAAGTGCCCGAGGCAGCAATAGACCCTTGGAGACAAGTCGGCTGGAGGCCGATGTATTGAATCTCGACGCAATTTGAGAGTTCCATCGTCATTAGGAGGCCACGAACGTTACAATTAACAATCATTTTTGCGTCGGATTCGAAAATCTAGTCTTACAAGAGAACGAACGTAAGGTGCCCGAGGCAGCATTAGACCCTTGGAGACAAGTCGGCTGGAGGACGATGTATTGAATCTCGACGCAATTTGAGTGTCTCATCGTCATTACGAGGCCCTAAACGTTACAATTAACTATCGTTATTGCGTCGGATTCGATAATCTAAACTCACAGGAGAACGACCATAAGGTGCCCGAGGCAGCAACAGACCCTTGGAGACAAGTAGGCTGGAGGCCGATGTATTGAATCTCGACGCAATTTGAGTGTTCCATCGTCATTACAAGGCCCTGAACGAAACAATTAACTATCATTCTTGCGTCGGATTCGAAAATCTAGACTCACCGGAGACGGACCATGTGGTGGCCAAGGCAGCGATATCCCCTTGGAGACAAGTCGGCTGGAGGCCGATGTATTGAATCTCGACGCAATTTGAGAGTTCCATCGTCATTAGGAGGCCCTGAACGTTACACTTAACAATCATTTTTGCGTCGGATTCGAAAATCTAGACTCACAGGAGAACGACCATAAGGTGCGCGAGGCAGCAATAGACCCTTGGAGACAAGTCGGCTGGAGGGCGATGTATTGAATCTCGAGGCAATCTGAGAGTTCCATCGTCATTAAGAGTCCCTGAGCATTACATTTAACTATCAGTTTTGCGTCGGATTCGAAAATTTAGACTCACAGGAGAAGGACAATGTGGTGCCCGAGGCAGCAATAGACCCTTGGAGACAAATCGGCTGGAGGCCGATGTATTGAATCTCGACGCAATTTGAGTGTTCCATCGTCATTAGGAGGCCCTAAACGTTACAATTCACCATCATTTTTGCGTCGGGTTCGAAAATATAGACTCACAGGAGAAGGACCATGTGGTGCCCGAGGCACAATAGACCCTTGGAGACAAGTCGGCTGCAGGCCGATGTATTGAATCTCGACTCAATTTGAGTGTTCCATCGTCATTACAAGGCCCTGAACGTTACAATTAACTATCATTTTTGCGTCGGATTCGAAAATCTAGACTCACAGGAGAACGACCATTAGGTGCCCGAGGCAGCAATAGACCCTTGGAGACAAGTCGGCTGGAGGCCGATGTATTGAATCTCGACGCAATTTGAGTGTTTCATCGGCATTAGGAGGCCCTGAACGTTACAATTAACTATCATTGTTGCGTCGGATTCGAAAATCTAGACTCACCGGAAACGGACCATGTGGTGCCCGAGGCAGCGATATCCCCTTATAGACAAGTCGGCAGGAGGCCGATGTATTGAATCTCGACGCAATTTGATAGTTCCATCGTCATTAGGAGGCCCTGAACGTTACAATTAACAATCATTTTTGCGTCGGATTCGAAAATCTAGACTCACGGGAGAACGACCATAAGGTGCCCGGGGCAGCAATAGACCATTGCAGACAAGTCGGCTGGAGGCCGATGTATTGAATCTCGGCGCAATCTGAGAGTTCCATCGTCATTAGGAGGCCCTAAACGTTACAATTACCTATCCTTTTTGCTTCGGATTCGATAATCTAGACATACAAGAGAATGACCATAAGGTGCCCGAGGCAGCAAAAGACCCTTGGAGACAAGTCGGCTGGAGGCCGATGTATTGAATCTCGACGCAATTTGAGTGTTCCATCGTCACTACAAGGCCCTGAACGTTACAATGAACTATCATTTTTGCGTCGGATTCGAAAATCTAGACTCACAGGAGAAGGACCATGTGGTGCCCGAGGCTGCAATAGACCCTTGGAGACAAGTCGGCTGCAGGCCGATGTATTGAATCTCCACGCAATTTGAGTATTCCATCGTCACTACAAGGCCCTGAACGTTACAATTAACTATCATTTTTGCGTCGGATTCGAAAATCTAGACTCGCAGGAGAACGACCATAAGGTGCCCGAGGCAGCAATCTCCAAGGGTCCTTGGAGACAAGTCGGCTGGAGGCCGATGTATTGAATCTCGACGCAATCTGAGAGTTCCATTGTCATTAGGATGCCCTAAACGTTACAATTAACTATCATTTTTGCGTCGGAATCGATAATGTAGACATACAAGAGAATGACCATAAGGTGCCCGACGCAGCAGCAGACCCTTGGAGACAAGTCGGCTGGAGGCCGATGTATTGAATCTCGACGCAATTTGAGAGTTCCATCGTCATTAGGAGGCCCCGAACGTTACAATTAACAATCATTTTTGCGTCGGATTCGAAAATCTAGACTTACAAGAGAACGAACGTAAGGTGCCCGAGGCAGCATTAGACCCTTGGAGACAAGTCGGCTGGAGGACGATGTATTGAATCTCGACGCAATTTGAGTGTCCCATCGTCATTACGAGGCCCTAAACGTTACAATTAACTATCATTATTGCGTCGGATTCGATAATCTAAACTCACAGGAGAACGACCATAAGGTGCCCGAGGCAGCAACAGACCCTTGGAGACAAGTAGGCTGGAGGCCGATGTATTGAATCTCGACGCAATTTGAGTGTTCCATCGTCATTACAAGGCCCTGAACGAAACAATTAACTATCATTTTTGCGTCGGATTCGAAAATCTAGACTCACCGGAGACGGACCATGTGGTGGCCAAGGCAGCGATATCCCCTTGGAGACAAGTCGGCTGGAGGCCGATGTATTGAATCTCGACGCAATTTGAGAGTTCCATCGTCATTAGGAGGCCCTGAACGTTACACTTAACAATCATTTTTGCGTCGGATTCGAAAATCTAGACTCACAGGAGAACGACCATAAGGTGCGCGAGGCAGCAATAGACCCTTGGAGACAAGTCGGCTGGAGGCCGATGTATTGAATCTCGGCGCAATCTGAGAGTTCCATCGTCATTAGGAGGCCCTAAACGTTACAATTACCTATCCTTTTTGCTTCGGATTCGATAATCTAGACATACAAGAGAATGACCATAAGGTGCCCGAGGCAGCAAAAGACCCTTGGAGACAAGTCGGCTGGAGGCCGATGTATTGGATCTCGACGCAATTTGAGTGTTCCATCGGCATTAGGAGGTCCTGAACGTTACAATTAACTATCATTTTTGCGTCGGATTCGAAAATCTAGTCTCACAGGAGAACGACGATAAGGTGCCCGAGGCAGCAACAGACCCTTGGAGACAAGTCGGCTGGAGGCCGATGTATTGAATCTCGACGCAATTTGAGTGTTCCATCGTCATTAGGAGGCCCTAAACGTTACAATTCACTATCATTTTTGCGTCGGATTCGAAATTCTAGACTCACAGGAGAAGGACCATGTGGTGCCCGAGGCTGCAATAGACCCTTGGAGACAAGTCGGCTGCAGGCCGATGTATTGAATCTCGACGCAATTTGAGTACTCCATCGTCACTACAAGGCCCTGAACGTTACAATTAATTATCATTTTTGCGTCGGATTCGAAAATCTAGACTCGCAGGAGAACGACCATAAGGTGCCCGAGGCAGCAATCTCCAAGGGTCCTTGGAGACAAGTCGGCTGGAGGCCGATGTATTGAATCTCGACGCAATCTGAGAGTTCCATTGTCATTAGGATGCCCTAAACGTTACAATTAACTATCATTTTTGCGTCGGAATCGATAATGTAGACATACAAGAGAATGACCATAAGGTGCCCGACGCAGCAGCAGATCCTTGGAGACAAGTCGGCTGGAGGCCGATGTATTGAATCTCGACGCAATTTGAGAGTTCCATCGTCATTAGGAGGCCCTGAACGTTACAATTAACAATCATTTTTGCGTCGGATTCGAAAATCTAGACTCGCAGGAGAACGACCATAAAGTGCCCGAGGCAGCAATAGACCCTTGGAGACAAGTCGGCTGGAGGCCGATGTATTGAATCTCGACGCAATTTGAGAGTTCCATCGTCATTAGGAGGCCCCGAACGTTACAATTAACAATCATTTTTGCGTCGGATTCGAAAATCTAGACTTACAAGAGAACGAACGAAAGGTGCCCGAGGCAGCATTAGACCCTTGGAGACAAGTCGGCTGGAGGACGATGTATTGAATCTCGACGCAATTTGAGTGTCCCATCGTCATTACGAGGCCCTAAACGTTACAATTAACTATCATTATTGCGTCGGATTCGATAATCTAAACTCACAGGAGAACGACCATAAGGTGCCCGAGGCAGCAACAGACCCTTGGAGACAAGTAGGCTGGAGGCCGATGTATTGAATCTCGACGCAATTTGAGTGTTCCATCGTCATTACAAGGCCCTGAACGAAACAATTAACTATCATTTTTGCGTCGGATTCGAAAATCTAGACTCACCGGAGACGGACCATGTGATGGCCAAGGCAGCGATATCCCCTTGGAGACAAGTCGGCTGGAGACCGATGTATTGAATCTCGACGCAATTTGAGAGTTCCATCGTCATTAGGAGGCCCTGAACGTTACACTTAACAATCATTTTTGCGTCGGATTCGAAAATCTAGACTGACAGGAGAACGACCATAAGGTGCGCGAGGCAGCAATAGACCCTTGGAGACAAGTCGGCTGGAGGCCGATGTATTGAATCTCGAGGCAATCTGAGAGTTCCATCGTCATTAAGAGTCCCTGAGCATTACATTTAACTATCAGTTTTGCGTCGGATTGGAAAATCTAGACTCACAGGAGAAGGACAATGTGGTGCCCGAGGCAGCAATAGACCCTTGGAGACAAATCGGCTGCAGGCCGATGTATTGAATCTCGACGCAATTTGAGTGTTCCATCGTCATTAGGAGGCCCTAAACGTTACAATTCACTATCATTTTTGCGTCGGGTTCGAAAATATAGACTCACAGGAGAAGGACCATGTGGTGCCCGAGTTACAATAGACCCTTGGAGACAAGTCGGCTGCAGGCCGATGTATTGAATCTCGACTCAATTTGAGTGTTCCATCGTCATTACAAGGCCCTGAACGTTTCAATTAACTATCATTTTTGCGTCGGATTCGAAAATCTAGACTCACAGGAGAACGACCATAAGGTGCCCGAGGCAGCAATGGACCCTTGGAGACAAGTCGGCTGGAGGCCGATGTATTGAATCTCGACGCAATTTGAGTGTTTCATCGGCATTAGGAGGCCCTGAACGTTACAATTAACTATCATTGTTGCGTCGGATTCGAAAATCTAGACTCACCGGAGACGGACCATGTGGTGCCCGAGGCAGCGATATCCCCTTATAGACAAGTCGGCAGGAGGCCGATGTATTGAATCTCGACGCAATTTGATAGTTCCATCGTCATTAGGAGGCCCTGAACGTTACAATTAACAATCATTTTTGCGTCGGATTCGAAAATCTAGACTCACGGGAGTACGACCATAAGGTGCCCGGGGCAGCAATAGACCATTGCAGACAAGTCGGCTGGAGGCCGATGTATTGAATCTCGGCGCAATCTGAGAGTTCCATCGTCATTAGGAGGCCCTAAACGTTGCAATTACCTATCCTTTTTGCTTCGGATTCGATAATCTAGACATACAAGAGAATGACCATAAGGTGCCCGAGGCAGCAAAAGACCCTTGGAGACAAGTCGGCTGGAGGCCGATGTATTGGATCTCGACGCAATTTGAGTGTTCCATCGGCATTAGGAGGTCCTGAACGTTACAATTAACTATCATTTTTGCGTCGGATTCGAAAATCTAGACTCACAGGAGAACGACGATAAGGTGCCCGAGGCAGCAACAGACCCTTGGAGACAAGTCGGCTGGAGGCCGATGTATTGAATCTCGACGCAATTTGAGTGTTCCATCGTCATTAGGAGGCCCTAAACGTTACAATTCACTATCATTTTTGCGTCGGATTCGAAATTCTAGACTCACAGGAGAAGGACCATGTGGTGCCCGAGGCTGCAATAGACCCTTGGAGACAAGTCGGCTGCAGGCCGATGTATTGAATCTCGACGCAATTTGAGTGTTCCATCGTTACTACAAGGCCCTGAACGTTACAATTAACTATCATTTTTGCGTCGGATTCGAAAATCTAGACTCGCAGGAGAACGACCATAAGGTGCCCGAGGCAGCAATCTCCAAGGGTCCTTGGAGACAAGTCGGCTGGAGGCCGATGTATTGAATCTCGACGCAATCTGAGAGTTCCATTGTCATTAGGATGCCCTAAACGTTACAATTAACTATCATTTTTGCGTCGGAATCGATAATGTAGACATACAAGAGAATGACCATAAGGTGCCCGACGCAGCAGCAGACCCTTGGAGACAAGTCGGCTGGAGGCCGATGTATTGAATCTCGACGCAATTTGAGAGTTCATCGCCATTAGGAGGCCCTGAACGTTACAATTAACAATCATTTTTGCGTCGGATTCGAAAATCTAGACTCGCAGGAGAACGACCATAAAGTGCCCGAGGCAGCAATAGACCCTTGGAGACAAGTCGGCTGGAGGCCGATGTATTGAATCTCGACGCAATTTGAGAGTTCCATCGTCATTAGGAGGCCCCGAACGTTACAATTAACAATCATTTTTGCGTCGGATTCGAAAATCTAGACTTACAAGAGAACGAACGTAAGGTGCCCGAGGCAGCATTAGACCCTTGGAGACAAGTCGGCTGGAGGACGATGTATTGAATCTCGACGCAATTTGAGTGTCCCATCGTCATTACGAGGCCCTAAACGTTACAATTAACTATCATTATTGCGTCGGATTCGATAATCTAAACTCACAGGAGAACGACCATAAGGTGCCCGAGGCAGCAACAGACCCTTGGAGACAAGTAGGCTGGAGGCCGATGTATTGGATCTCGACGCAATTTGAGTGTTCCATCGGCATTAGGAGGTCCTGAACGTTACAATTAACTATCATTGTTGCGTCGGATTCGAAAATCTAGACTCACCGGAGACGGAGCATGTGGTGCCCGAGGCAGCGATATCCCCTTATAGACAAGTCGGCAGGAGGCCGATGTATTGAATCTCGACGCAATTTGATAGTTCCATCGTCATTAGGAGGCCCTGAACGTTACAATTAACAATCATTTTTGCGTCGGATTCGAAAATCTAGACTCACGGGAGAACGACCATAAGGTGCCCGGGGCAGCAATAGACCATTGCAGACAAGTCGGCTGGAGGCCGATGTATTGAATCTCGGCGCAATCTGAGAGTTCCATCGTCATTAGGAGGCCCTAAACGTTACAATTACCTATCCTTTTTTCTTCGGATTCGATAATCTAGACATACAAGAGAATGACCATAAGGTGCCCGAGGCAGCAAAAGACCCTTGGAGACAAGTCGGCTGGAGGCCGATGTATTGGATCTCGACGCAATTTGAGTGTTCCATCGGCATTAGGAGGTCCTGAACGTTACAATTAACTATCATTTTTGCGTCGGATTCGAAAATCTAGACTCACAGGAGAACGACGATAAGGTGCCCGAGGCAGCAACAGACCCTTGGAGACAAGTCGGCTGGAGGCCGATGTATTGAATCTCGACGCAATTTGAGTGTTCCATCGTCATTAGGAGGCCCTAAACGTTACAATTCACTATCATTTTTGCGTCGGATTCGAAATTCTAGACTCACAGGAGAAGGACCATGTGGTGCCCGAGGCTGCAATAGACCCTTGGAGACAAGTCGGCTGCAGGCCGATGTATTGAATCTCGACGCAATTTGAGTGTTCCATCGTCACTACAAGGCCCTGAACGTTACAATTAACTATCATTTTTGCGTCGGATTCGAAAATCTAGACTCGCAGGAGAACGACCATAAGGTGCCCGAGGCAGCAATCTCCAAGGGTCCTTGGAGACAAGTCGGCTGGAGGCCGATGTATTGAATCTCGACGCAATCTGAGAGTTCCATTGTCATTAGGATGCCCTAAACGTTACAATTAACTATCATTTTTGCGTCGGAATCGATAATGTAGACATACAAGAGAATGACCATAAGGTGCCGACGCAGCAGCAGACCCTTGGAGACAAGTCGGCTGGAGCCCGATGTATTGAATCTCGACGCAATTTGAGAGTTCCATCGTCATTACTAGGCCCTGAACGTTACAATTAACAATCATTTTTGCGTCGGATTCGAAAATCTAGACTCGCAGGAGAACGACCATAAAGTGCCCGAGGCAGCAATAGACCCTTGGAGACAAGTCGGCTGGAGGCCGATGTATTGAATCTCGACGCAATTTGAGAGTTCCATCGTCATTAGGAGGCCCCGAACGTTACAATTAACAATCATTTTTGCGTCGGATTCGAAAATCTAGACTTACAAGAGAACGAACGTAAGGTGCCCGAGGCAGCATTAGACCCTTGGAGACAAGTCGGCTGGAGGACGATGTATTGAATCTCGACGCAATTTGAGTGTCCCATCGTCATTACGAGGCCCTAAACGTTACAATTAACTATCATTATTGCGTCGGATTCGATAATCTAAACTCACAGGAGAACGACCATAAGATGCCCGAGGCAGCAACAGACCCTTGGAGACAAGTAGGCTGGAGGCCGATGTATTGAATCTCGACGCAATTTGAGTGTTCCATCGTCATTACAAGGCCCTGAACGAAACAATTAACTATCATTTTTGCGTCGGATTCGAAAATCTAGACTCACCGGAGACGGACCATGTGGTGGCCAAGGCAGCGATATCCCCTTGGAGACAAGTCGGCTGGAGGCCGATGTATTGAATCTCGACGCAATTTGAGAGTTCCATCGTCATTAGGAGGCCCTGAACGTTACACTTAACAATCATTTTTGCGTCGGATTCGAAAATCTAGACTCACAGGAGAACGACCATAAGGTGCGCGAGGCAGCAATAGACCCTTGGAGACAAGTCGGCTGGAGGCCGATGTATTGAATCTCGAGGCAATCTGAGAGTTCCATCGTCATTAAGAGTCCCTGAGCATTACATTTAACTATCAGTTTTGCGTCGGATTCGAAAATCTAGACTCACAGGAGAAGGACAATGTGGTGCCCGAGGCAGCAATAGACCCTTGGAGACAAATCGGCTGCAGGCCGATGTATTGAATCTCGACGCAATTTGAGTGTTCCATCGTCACTACAAGGCCCTGAACGTTACAATTAACTATCATTTTTGCGTCGGATTCGAAAATCTAGACTCGCAGGAGAACGACCATAAGGTGCCCGAGGCAGCAATCTCCAAGGGTCCTTGGAGACAAGTCGGCTGGAGGCCGATGTATTGAATCTCGACGCAATCTGAGAGTTCCATTGTCATTAGGATGCCCTAAACGTTACAATTAACTATCATTTTTGCGTCGGAATCGATAATGTAGACATACAAGAGAATGACCATAAGGTGCCCGACGCAGCAGCAGACCCTTGGAGACAGGTCGGCTGGAGGCCGATGTATTGAATCTCGACGCAATTTGAGAGTTCCATCGTCATTAGGAGGCCCTGAACGTTACAATTAACAATCATTTTTGCGTCGGATTCGAAAATCTAGACTCACAGGAGAATGACCATAAGGTGCCCGAGGCAGCAATAGACCCTTGGAGACAAGTCGGCTGGAGGACGATGTATTGAATCTCGACGCAATTTGAGAGTTCCATCGGCATTAGGAGGCCCTGAACGTTTCAATTAACTATCATTTTTGCGTCGGATTCGAAAATCTAGACTTACAAGAGAACGACCATAAGGTTCCCGAGGCAGCAACAGACCCTTGGAGACAAGTCGGCTGGAGGCCGATGTATTGAATCTCGACGCAATTTGAGTGTTCCATCGGCATTAAGAGGCCCTGAGCATTACATTTAACTATCAGTTTTGCGTCGGGTTCGAAAACATAGACTCACAGGAGAAGGACCATGTGGTGCCCGAGGCACAATAGACCCTTGGAGACAAGTCGGCTGCAGGCCGATGTATTGAATCTCGACTCAATTTGAGTGTTCCATTGTCATTAGGAGGCCCTGAACGTTACAATTAACAATCATTTTTGCGTCGGATTCGAAAATCTAGACTCACAGGAGAATGACCATAAGGTGCCCGAGGCAGCAATAGACCCTTGGAGACAAGTCGGCTGGAGGACGATGTATTGAATCTCGACGCAATTTGAGAGTTCCATCGTCATTAGGAGGCCCTGAACGTTACACTTAACAATCATTTTTGCGTCGGATTCGAAAATCTAGACTCACAGGAGAACGACCATAAGGTGCGCGAGGCAGCAATAGACCCTTGGAGACAAGTCGGCTGGAGGCCGATGTATTGAATCTCGAGGCAATCTGAGAGTTCCATCGTCATTAAGAGTCCCTGAGCATTACATTTAACTATCAGTTTTGCGTCGGATTCGAAAATCTAGACTCACAGGAGAAGGACAATGTGGTGCCCGAGGCAGCAATAGACCCTTGGAGACAAATCGGCTGCAGGCCGATGTATTGAATCTCGACGCAATTTGAGTGTTCCATCGTCACTACAAGGCCCTGAACGTTACAATTAACTATCATTTTTGCGTCGGATTCGAAAATCTAGACTCGCAGGAGAACGACCATAAGGTGCCCGAGGCAGCAATCTCCAAGGGTCCTTGGAGACAAGTCGGCTGGAGGCCGATGTATTGAATCTCGACGCAATCTGAGAGTTCCATTGTCATTAGGATGCCCTAAACGTTACAATTAACTATCATTTTTGCGTCGGAATCGATAATGTAGACATACAAGAGAATGACCATAAGGTGCCCGACGCAGCAGCAGACCCTTGGAGACAGGTCGGCTGGAGGCCGATGTATTGAATCTCGACGCAATTTGAGAGTTCCATCGTCATTAGGAGGCCCTGAACGTTACAATTAACAATCATTTTTGCGTCGGATTCGAAAATCTAGACTCACAGGAGAATGACCATAAGGTGCCCGAGGCAGCAATAGACCCTTGGAGACAAGTCGGCTGGAGGACGATGTATTGAATCTCGACGCAATTTGAGAGTTCCATCGGCATTAGGAGGCCCTGAACGTTTCAATTAACTATCATTTTTGCGTCGGATTCGAAAATCTAGACTTACAAGAGAACGACCATAAGGTTCCCGAGGCAGCAACAGACCCTTCGAGACAAGTCGGCTGGAGGCCGATGTATTGAATCTCGACGCAATTTGAGTGTTCCATCGGCATTAAGAGGCCCTGAGCATTACATTTAACTATCAGTTTTGCGTCGGGTTCGAAAACATAGACTCACAGGAGAAGGACCATGTGGTGCCCGAGGCACAATAGACCCTTGGAGACAAGTCGGCTGCAGGCCGATGTATTGAATCTCGACTCAATTTGAGTGTTCCATCGTCATTACAAGGCCCTGAACGTTACAATTAACTATCATTTTTGCGTCGGATTCGAAAATCTAGACTCACAGGAGAACGACCATAAGGTGCCCGAGGCAGCAATAGACCCTTGGAGACAAGTCGGCTGGAGGCCGATGTATTGAATCTCGACGCAATTTGAGTGTTTCATCGGCATTAGGAGGCCCTGAACGTTACAATTAACTATCATTTTTGCGTCGGATTCGAAAATCTAGACTCAAAGGAGACGGACCATGTGGTGCCCAAGGCAGCGATATCCCCTTGGAGACAAGTCGGCTGGAGGCCGATGTGTTGAATCTCGACGCAATTTGAGAGTTCCATCGTCATTAGGAGGCCCTGAACGTTACAA
This sequence comes from Schistocerca americana, assembly GCF_021461395.2. Taxonomy (NCBI): domain Eukaryota; kingdom Metazoa; phylum Arthropoda; class Insecta; order Orthoptera; family Acrididae; genus Schistocerca; species Schistocerca americana. Next base: position 14,413 of record NW_025725184.1, on the reverse strand, counting down.
TTAACAATCATTTTTGCGTCGGATTCGAAAATCTAGACTTACAGGAGAACGACCATAAGGTGCGCGAGGCAGCAATAGACCCTTGGAGACAAGTCGGCTGGAGGCCGATGTATTGAATCTCGACGCAATCTGAGAGTTCCATTGTCATTAGGAGGCCCTAAACGTTACAATTAACTATCATTTTTGCGTCGGATTCGATAATCTAGACTTACAAGAGAACGACCATAAGGTGCCAGAGGCAGCAACAGACCCTTGGAGACTAGTCGGCTGAAGGCTGATGTATTGAATCTCGACGCAATTTGAGTGTTCCGTCGGCATTAGGAGGCCATTATCGTTACAATTAACTATCATTTTTGCGTCGGATTCGAAAATCTAGACTTACAAGAGAACGACCATAAGGTGCCAGAGGCAGCAATAGACCCTTGGAGACAAGTCGGCTGGAGGACGATGTATTGAATCTCGACGCAATTTGAGAGTTCCATCGTCATTAGGAGGCCCTGAACGTTACAATTAACTATCATTTTTGCGTCGGATTCGAAAATCTAGACTCACAGGAGAACTACCATAAGGTGCCCGAGGCAGCAATAGACCCTTGGAGACAAGTCGGCTGGAGGCCGATGTATTGAATCTCGACGCAATCTGAGTGTTCCATCGGCATTAGGAGGCCCTGAACGTTACAATTAACTATCATTTTTGCGTCGGATTCGAAAATCTAGACTCGCAGGAGAACGACCATAAGGTGCCCGAGGCAGCAATCTACAAGGGTCCTTGGAGACAAGTCGGCTGGAGGCCGATGTATTGAATCTCGACGCAATCTGAGAGTTCCATTGTCATTAGGATGCCCTAAACGTTACAATTAACTATCATTTTTGCGTCGGAATCGATAATGTGGACATACAAGAGAATGACCATAAGGTGCCCGACGCAGCAGCAGACCCTTGGAGACAAGTCGGCTGGAGGCCGATGTATTGAATCTCGACGCAATTTGAGAGTTCCATCGTCATTAGGAGGCCCTGAACGTTACAATTAACAATCATTTTTGCGTCGGATTCGAAAATCTAGACTCACAGGAGAACGACCATAAGGTGCCCGAGGCAGCAATAGACCCTTGGAGACAAGTCGGCTGGAGGCGGATGTATTGAATCTCGACGCAATTTGAGTGTTCATCGGCATTAGGAGGCCCTGAGCATTACATTTAACTATCAGTTTTGCGTCGGGTTCGAAAACATAGACTCACAGGAGAAGGACCATGTGGTGCCCGAGGCACAATAGACCCTTGGAGACAAGTCGGCTGCAGGCCGATGTATTGAATCTCGACTCAATTTGAGTGTTCCATCGTCATTACAAGGCCCTAAACGTTACAATTAACTATCATTTTTGCGTCGGATTCGAAAATCTAGACTCACAGGAGAACGACCATAAGGTGCCCGAGGCAGCAATAGACCCTTGGAGACAAGTCGGCTGGAGGCGGATGTATTGAATCTCGACGCAATTTGAGTGTTCATCGGCATTAGGAGGCCCTGAACGTTACAATTAACTATCATTTTTGCGTCGGATTCGAAAATCTAGACTCACCGGAGACGGACCATGTGGTGCCCAAGGCAGCGATATCCCCTTGGAGACAAGTCGGCTGGAGGCCGATGTATTGAATCTCGACGCAATTTGAGAGTTCCATCGTCATTAGGAGGCCCTGAACGTTACAATTAACAATCATTTTTGCGTCGGATTCGAAAATCTAGACTTACAGGAGAACGACCATAAGGTGCGCGAGGCAGCAATAGACCCTTGGAGACAAGTCGGCTGGAGGCCGATGTATTGAATCTCGACGCAATCTGAGAGTTCCATTGTCATTAGGAGGCCCTAAACGTTACAATTAACTATCATTTTTGCGTCGGATTCGATAATCTAGACTTACAAGAGAACGACCATAAGGTGCCAGAGGCAGCAACAGACCCTTGGAGACTAGTCGGCTGGAGGCTGATGTATTGAATCTCGACGCAATTTGAGTGTTCCGTCGGCATTAGGAGGCCATTATCGTTACAATTAACTATCATTTTTGCGTCGGATTCGAAAATCTAGACTTACAAGAGAACGACCATAAGGTGCCCGAGGCAGCAATAGACCCTTGGAGACAAGTCGGCTGGAGGACGATGTATTGAATCTCGACGCAATTTGAGAGTTCCATCGTCATTAGGAGGCCCTGAACGTTACAATTAACTATCATTTTTGCGTCGGATTCGAAAATCTAGACTCACAGGAGAACTACCATAAGGGGCCCGAGGCAGCAATAGACCCTTGGAGACAAGTCGGCTGGAGGCCGATGTATTGAATCACGACGCAATTTGAGTGTTCCATCGGCATTAAGAGGCCCTGAGCATTACATTTAACTATCAGTTTTGCGTCGGGTTCGAAAACATAAACTCACAGGAGAAGGACCAAGTGGTGCCAGAGGCACAATAGACCCTTGGAGACAAGTCGGCTGCAGGCCGATGTATTGAATCTCGACTCAATTTGAGTGTTCCATCGTCATTACAAGGCCCTGAACGTTACAATTAACTATCATTTTTGCGTCGGATTCGAAAATCTAGACTCACAGGAGAACGACCATAAGGTGCCCGAGGCAGCAATAGACCCTTGGAGACAAGTCGGCTGGAGGCCGATGTATTGAATCTCGACGCAATTTGAGTGTTTCATCGGCATTAGAAGGCCCTGAACGTTACAATTAACTATCATTTTTGCGTCGGATTCGAAAATCTAGACTCACCGGAGACGGACCATGTGGTGCCCAAGGCAGCGATATCCCCTTGGAGACAAGTCGGCTGGAGGCCGATGTATTGAATCTCGACGCAATTTGAGAGTTCCATCGTCATTAGGAGGCCCTGAACGTTACAATTAACAATCATTTTTGCGTCGGATTCGAAAATCTAGACTTACAGGAGAACGACCATAAGGTGCGCGAGGCAGCAATAGACCCTTGGAGACAAGTCGGCTGGAGGCCGATGTATTGAATCTCGACGCAATCTGAGAGTTCCATTGTCATTAGGAGGCCCTAAACGTTACAATTAACAATCATTTTTGCGTCGGATTCGATAATCTAGACTTACAAGAGAACGACCATAAGGTGCCAGAGGCAGCAACAGACCCTTGGAGACTAGTCGGCTGGAGGCTGATGTATTGAATCTCGACGCAATTTGAGTGTTCCGTCGGCATTAGGAGGCCATTATCGTTACAATTAACTATCATTTTTGCGTCGGATTCGAAAATCTAGACTTACAAGAGAACGACCATAAGGTGCCCGAGGCAGCAATAGACCCTTGGAGACAAGTCGGCTGGAGGACGATGTATTGAATCTCGACGCAATTTGAGAGTTCCATCGTCATTAGGAGGCCCTGAACGTTACAATTAACTATCATTTTTGCGTCGGATTCGAAAATCTAGACTCACAGGAGAACTACCATAAGGTGCCCGAGGCAGCAATAGACCCTTGGAGACAAGTCGGCTGGAGGCCGATGTATTGAATCTCGACGCAATTTGAGTGTTCCATCGGCATTAGGAGGCCCTGAACGTTACAATTAACTATCATTTTTGCGTCGTATTCGTAAATCTAGGCTCACAGGAGAACGACCACAAGGTGCCCGAGGCAGCAACAGACCCTTGGAGACAAGTCGGCTGGAGGCCGATGTATTGAATCTCGACGCAATTTGAGAGTTCCATCGTCATTAGGAGGCCCTGAACGTTACACTTAACAATCATTTTTGCGTCGGATTCGAAAATCTAGACTCACAGGAGAACGACCATAAGGTGCGCGAGGCAGCAATAGACCCTTGGAGACAAGTCGGCTGGAGGCCGATGTATTGAATCTCGGCGCAATCTGAGAGTTCCATCGTCATTAGGAGGCCCTAAACGTTACAATTACCTATCCTTTTTGCTTCGGATTCGATAATCTAGACATACAAGAGAATGACCATAAGGTGCCCGAGGCAGCAAAAGACCCTTGGAGACAAGTCGGCTGGAGGCCGATGTATTGGATCTCGACGCAATTTGAGTGTTCCATCGGCATTAGGAGGTCCTGAACGTTACAATTAACTATCATTTTTGCGTCGGATTCGAAAATCTAGTCTCACAGGAGAACGACGATAAGGTGCCCGAGGCAGCAACAGACCCTTGGAGACAAGTCGGCTGGAGGCCGATGTATTGAATCTCGACGCAATTTGAGTGTTCCATCGTCATTAGGAGGCCCTAAACGTTACAATTCACTATCATTTTTGCGTCGGATTCGAAATTCTAGACTCACAGGAGAAGGACCATGTGGTGCCCGAGGCTGCAATAGACCCTTGGAGACAAGTCGGCTGCAGGCCGATGTATTGAATCTCGACGCAATTTGAGTACTCCATCGTCACTACAAGGCCCTGAACGTTACAATTAATTATCATTTTTGCGTCGGATTCGAAAATCTAGACTCGCAGGAGAACGACCATAAGGTGCCCGAGGCAGCAATCTCCAAGGGTCCTTGGAGACAAGTCGGCTGGAGGCCGATGTATTGAATCTCGACGCAATCTGAGAGTTCCATTGTCATTAGGATGCCCTAAACGTTACAATTAACTATCATTTTTGCGTCGGAATCGATAATGTAGACATACAAGAGAATGACCATAAGGTGCCCGACGCAGCAGCAGATCCTTGGAGACAAGTCGGCTGGAGGCCGATGTATTGAATCTCGACGCAATTTGAGAGTTCCATCGTCATTAGGAGGCCCTGAACGTTACAATTAACAATCATTTTTGCGTCGGATTCGAAAATCTAGACTCGCAGGAGAACGACCATAAAGTGCCCGAGGCAGCAATAGACCCTTGGAGACAAGTCGGCTGGAGGCCGATGTATTGAATCTCGACGCAATTTGAGAGTTCCATCGTCATTAGGAGGCCCCGAACGTTACAATTAACAATCATTTTTGCGTCGGATTCGAAAATCTAGACTTACAAGAGAACGAACGTAAGGTGCCCGAGGCAGCATTAGACCCTTGGAGACAAGTCGGCTGGAGGACGATGTATTGAATCTCGACGCAATTTGAGTGTCCCATCGTCATTACGAGGCCCTAAACGTTACAATTAACTATCATTATTGCGTCGGATTCGATAATCTAAACTCACAGGAGAACGACCATAAGGTGCCCGAGGCAGCAACAGACCCTTGGAGACAAGTAGGCTGGAGGCCGATGTATTGAATCTCGACGCAATTTGAGTGTTCCATCGTCATTACAAGGCCCTGAACGAAACAATTAACTATCATTTTTGCGTCGGATTCGAAAATCTAGACTCACCGGAGACGGACCATGTGATGGCCAAGGCAGCGATATCCCCTTGGAGACAAGTCGGCTGGAGACCGATGTATTGAATCTCGACGCAATTTGAGAGTTCCATCGTCATTAGGAGGCCCTGAACGTTACACTTAACAATCATTTTTGCGTCGGATTCGAAAATCTAGACTGACAGGAGAACGACCATAAGGTGCGCGAGGCAGCAATAGACCCTTGGAGACAAGTCGGCTGGAGGCCGATGTATTGAATCTCGAGGCAATCTGAGAGTTCCATCGTCATTAAGAGTCCCTGAGCATTACATTTAACTATCAGTTTTGCGTCGGATTGGAAAATCTAGACTCACAGGAGAAGGACAATGTGGTGCCCGAGGCACAATAGACCCTTGGAGACAAGTCGGCTGCATTCCGATGTATTGAATCTCGACTCAATTTGAGTGTTCCATCGTCATTACAAGGCCCTGAACGTTTCAATTAACTATCATTTTTGCGTCGGATTCGAAAATCTAGACTCACAGGAGAACGACCATAAGGTGCCCGAGGCAGCAATGGACCCTTGGAGACAAGTCGGCTGGAGGCCGATGTATTGAATCTCGACGCAATTTGAGTGTTTCATCGGCATTAGGAGGCCCTGAACGTTACAATTAACTATCATTGTTGCGTCGGATTCGAAAATCTAGACTCACCGGAGACGGACCATGTGGTGCCCGAGGCAGCGATATCCCCTTATAGACAAGTCGGCAGGAGGCCGATGTATTGAATCTCGACGCAATTTGATAGTTCCATCGTCATTAGGAGGCCCTGAACGTTACAATTAACAATCATTTTTGCGTCGGATTCGAAAATCTAGACTCACGGGAGTACGACCATAAGGTGCCCGGGGCAGCAATAGACCATTGCAGACAAGTCGGCTGGAGGCCGATGTATTGAATCTCGGCGCAATCTGAGAGTTCCATCGTCATTAGGAGGCCCTAAACGTTGCAATTACCTATCCTTTTTGCTTCGGATTCGATAATCTAGACATACAAGAGAATGACCATAAGGTGCCCGAGGCAGCAAAAGACCCTTGGAGACAAGTCGGCTGGAGGCCGATGTATTGGATCTCGACGCAATTTGAGTGTTCCATCGGCATTAGGAGGTCCTGAACGTTACAATTAACTATCATTTTTGCGTCGGTTTCGAAAATCTAGACTCACAGGAGAACGACGATAAGGTGCCCGAGGCAGCAACAGACCCTTGGAGACAAGTCGGCTGGAGGCCGATGTATTGAATCTCGACGCAATTTGAGTGTTCCATCGTCATTAGGAGGCCCTAAACGTTACAATTCACTATCATTTTTGCGTCGGATTCGAAATTCTAGACTCACAGGAGAAGGACCATGTGGTGCCCGAGGCTGCAATAGACCCTTGGAGACAAGTCGGCTGCAGGCCGATGTATTGAATCTCGACGCAATTTGAGTGTTCCATCGTTACTACAAGGCCCTGAACGTTACAATTAACTATCATTTTTGCGTCGGATTCGAAAATCTAGACTCGCAGGAGAACGACCATAAGGTGCCCGAGGCAGCAATCTCCAAGGGTCCTTGGAGACAAGTCGGCTGGAGGCCGATGTATTGAATCTCGACGCAATCTGAGAGTTCCATTGTCATTAGGATGCCCTAAACGTTACAATTAACTATCATTTTTGCGTCGGAATCGATAATGTAGACATACAAGAGAATGACCATAAGGTGCCCGACGCAGCAGCAGACCCTTGGAGACAAGTCGGCTGGAGGCCGATGTATTGAATCTCGACGCAATTTGAGAGTTCATCGCCATTAGGAGGCCCTGAACGTTACAATTAACAATCATTTTTGCGTCGGATTCGAAAATCTAGACTCGCAGGAGAACGACCATAAAGTGCCCGAGGCAGCAATAGACCCTTGGAGACAAGTCGGCTGGAGGCCGATGTATTGAATCTCGACGCAATTTGAGAGTTCCATCGTCATTAGGAGGCCCCGAACGTTACAATTAACAATCATTTTTGCGTCGGATTCGAAAATCTAGACTTACAAGAGAACGAACGTAAGGTGCCCGAGGCAGCATTAGACCCTTGGAGACAAGTCGGCTGGAGGACGATGTATTGAATCTCGACGCAATTTGAGTGTCCCATCGTCATTACGAGGCCCTAAACGTTACAATTAACTATCATTATTGCGTCGGATTCGATAATCTAAACTCACAGGAGAACGACCATAAGGTGCCCGAGGCAGCAATAGACCCTTGGAGACAAGTAGGCTGGAGGCCGATGTATTGAATCTCGACGCAATTTGAGTGTTCCATCGTCATTACAAGGCCCTGAACGAAACAATTAACTATCATTTTTGCGTCGGATTCGAAAATCTAGACTCACCGGAGACGGACCATGTGGTGGCCAAGGCAGCGATATCCCCTTGGAGACAAGTCGGCTGGAGACCGATGTATTGAATCTCGACGCAATTTGAGAGTTCCATCGTCATTAGGAGGCCCTGAACGTTACACTTAACAAGCATTTTTGCGTCGGATTCGAAAATCTAGACTCACAGGAGAACGACCATAAGGTGCGCGAGGCAGCAATAGACCCTTGGAGACAAGTCGGCTGGAGGCCGATGTATTGAATCTCGAGGCAATCTGAGAGTTCCATCGTCATTAAGAGTCCCTGAGCATTACATTTAACTATCAGTTTTGCGTCGGATTGGAAAATCTAGACTCACAGGAGAAGGACAACGTGGTGCCCGAGGCAGCAATAGACCCTTGGAGACAAATCGGCTGCACTCCGATGTATTGAATCTCGACGCAATTTGAGTGTTCCATCGTCATTAGGAGGCCCTAAACGTTACAATTCACTATCATTTTTGCGTCGGATTCGAAAATCTAGACTCACAGGAGAACGACCATAAGGTGCCCGAGGCAGCAATGGACCCTTGGAGACAAGTCGGCTGGAGGCCGATGTATTGAATCTCGACGCAATTTGAGTGTTTCATCGGCATTAGGAGGCCCTGAACGTTACAATTAACTATCATTGTTGCGTCGGATTCGAAAATCTAGACTCACCGGAGACGGAGCATGTGGTGCCCGAGGCAGCGATATCCCCTTATAGACAAGTCGGCAGGAGGCCGATGTATTGAATCTCGACGCAATTTGATAGTTCCATCGTCATTAGGAGGCCCTGAACGTTACAATTAACAATCATTTTTGCGTCGGATTCGAAAATCTAGACTCACGGGAGAACGACCATAAGGTGCCCGGGGCAGCAATAGACCATTGCAGACAAGTCGGCTGGAGGCCGATGTATTGAATCTCGGCGCAATCTGAGAGTTCCATCGTCATTAGGAGGCCCTAAACGTTACAATTACCTATCCTTTTTTCTTCGGATTCGATAATCTAGACATACAAGAGAATGACCATAAGGTGCCCGAGGCAGCAAAAGACCCTTGGAGACAAGTCGGCTGGAGGCCGATGTATTGGATCTCGACGCAATTTGAGTGTTCCATCGGCATTAGGAGGTCCTGAACGTTACAATTAACTATCATTTTTGCGTCGGATTCGAAAATCTAGACTCACAGGAGAACGACGATAAGGTGCCCGAGGCAGCAACAGACCCTTGGAGACAAGTCGGCTGGAGGCCGATGTATTGAATCTCGACGCAATTTGAGTGTTCCATCGTCATTAGGAGGCCCTAAACGTTACAATTCACTATCATTTTTGCGTCGGATTCGAAATTCTAGACTCACAGGAGAAGGACCATGTGGTGCCCGAGGCTGCAATAGACCCTTGGAGACAAGTCGGCTGCAGGCCGATGTATTGAATCTCGACGCAATTTGAGTGTTCCATCGTCACTACAAGGCCCTGAACGTTACAATTAACTATCATTTTTGCGTCGGATTCGAAAATCTAGACTCGCAGGAGAACGACCATAAGGTGCCCGAGGCAGCAATCTCCAAGGGTCCTTGGAGACAAGTCGGCTGGAGGCCGATGTATTGAATCTCGACGCAATCTGAGAGTTCCATTGTCATTAGGATGCCCTAAACGTTACAATTAACTATCATTTTTGCGTCGGAATCGATAATGTAGACATACAAGAGAATGACCATAAGGTGCCGACGCAGCAGCAGACCCTTGGAGACAAGTCGGCTGGAGCCCGATGTATTGAATCTCGACGCAATTTGAGAGTTCCATCGTCATTAGGAGGCCCTGAACGTTACAATTAACAATCATTTTTGCGTCGGATTCGAAAATCTAGACTCGCAGGAGAACGACCATAAAGTGCCCGAGGCAGCAATAGACCCTTGGAGACAAGTCGGCTGGAGGCCGATGTATTGAATCTCGACGCAATTTGAGAGTTCCATCGTCATTAGGAGGCCCCGAACGTTACAATTAACAATCATTTTTGCGTCGGATTCGAAAATCTAGACTTACAAGAGAACGAACGTAAGGTGCCCGAGGCAGCATTAGACCCTTGGAGACAAGTCGGCTGGAGGACGATGTATTGAATCTCGACGCAATTTGAGTGTCCCATCGTCATTACGAGGCCCTAAACGTTACAATTAACTATCATTATTGCGTCGGATTCGATAATCTAAACTCACAGGAGAACGACCATAAGATGCCCGAGGCAGCAACAGACCCTTGGAGACAAGTAGGCTGGAGGCCGATGTATTGAATCTCGACGCAATTTGAGTGTTCCATCGTCATTACAAGGCCCTGAACGAAACAATTAACTATCATTTTTGCGTCGGATTCGAAAATCTAGACTCACCGGAGACGGACCATGTGATGGCCAAGGCAGCGATATCCCCTTGGAGACAAGTCGGCTGGAGACCGATGTATTGAATCTCGACGCAATTTGAGAGTTCCATCGTCATTAGGAGGCCCTGAACGTTACACTTAACAATCATTTTTGCGTCGGATTCGAAAATCTAGACTGACAGGAGAACGACCATAAGGTGCGCGAGGCAGCAATAGACCCTTGGAGACAAGTCGGCTGGAGGCCGATGTATTGAATCTCGAGGCAATCTGAGAGTTCCATCGTCATTAAGAGTCCCTGAGCATTACATTTAACTATCAGTTTTGCGTCGGATTGGAAAATCTAGACTCACAGGAGAAGGACAATGTGGTGCCCGAGGCAGCAATAGACCCTTGGAGACAAATCGGCTGCAGGCCGATGTATTGAATCTCGACGCAATTTGAGTGTTCCATCGTCATTAGGAGGCCCTAAACGTTACAATTCACTATCATTTTTGCGTCGGGTTCGAAAATATAGACTCACAGGAGAAGGACCATGTGGTGCCCGAGGCACAATAGACCCTTGGAGACAAGTCGGCTGCAGGCCGATGTATTGAATCTCGACTCAATTTGAGTGTTCCATCGTCATTACAAGGCCCTGAACGTTTCAATTAACTATCATTTTTGCGTCGGATTCGAAAATCTAGACTCACAGGAGAACGACCATAAGGTGCCCGAGGCAGCAATGGACCCTTGGAGACAAGTCGGCTGGAGGCCGATGTATTGAATCTCGACGCAATTTGAGTGTTTCATCGGCATTAGGAGGCCCTGAACGTTACAATTAACTATCATTGTTGCGTCGGATTCGAAAATCTAGACTCACCGGAGACGGACCATGTGGTGCCCGAGGCAGCGATATCCCCTTATAGACAAGTCGGCAGGAGGCCGATGTATTGAATCTCGACGCAATTTGATAGTTCCATCGTCATTAGGAGGCCCTGAACGTTGCAATTACCTATCCTTTTTGCTTCGGATTCGATAATCTAGACATACAAGAGAATGACCATAAGGTGCCCGAGGCAGCAAAAGACCCTTGGAGACAAGTCGGCTGGAGGCCGATGTATTGGATCTCGACGCAATTTGAGTGTTCCATCGGCATTAGGAGGTCCTGAACGTTACAATTAACTATCATTTTTGCGTCGGATTCGAAAATCTAGACTCACAGGAGAACGACGATAAGGTGCCCGAGGCAGCAACAGACCCTTGGAGACAAGTCGGCTGGAGGCCGATGTATTGAATCTCGACGCAATTTGAGTGTTCCATCGTCATTAGGAGGCCCTAAACGTTACAATTCACTATCATTTTTGCGTCGGATTCGAAATTCTAGACTCACAGGAGAAGGACCATGTGGTGCCCGAGGCTGCAATAGACCCTTGGAGACAAGTCGGCTGCAGGCCGATGTATTGAATCTCGACGCAATTTGAGTGTTCCATCGTTACTACAAGGCCCTGAACGTTACAATTAACTATCATTTTTGCGTCGGATTCGAAAATCTAGACTCGCAGGAGAACGACCATAAGGTGCCCGAGGCAGCAATCTCCAAGGGTCCTTGGAGACAAGTCGGCTGGAGGCCGATGTATTGAATCTCGACGCAATCTGAGAGTTCCATTGTCATTAGGATGCCCTAAACGTTACAATTAACTATCATTTTTGCGTCGGAATCGATAATGTAGACATACAAGAGAATGACCATAAGGTGCCCGACGCAGCAGCAGACCCTTGGAGACAAGTCGGCTGGAGGCCGATGTATTGAATCTCGACGCAATTTGAGAGTTCATCGCCATTAGGAGGCCCTGAACGTTACAATTAACAATCATTTTTGCGTCGGATTCGAAAATCTAGACTCGCAGGAGAACGACCATAAAGTGCCCGAGGCAGCAATAGACCCTTGGAGACAAGTCGGCTGGAGGCCGATGTATTGAATCTCGACGCAATTTGAGAGTTCCATCGTCATTAGGAGGCCCCGAACGTTACAATTAACAATCATTTTGCGTCGGATTCGAAAATCTAGACTTACAAGAGAACGAACGTAAGGTGCCCGAGGCAGCATTAGACCCTTGGAGACAAGTCGGCTGGAGGACGATGTATTGAATCTCGACGCAATTTGAGTGTCCCATCGTCATTACGAGGCCCTAAACGTTACAATTAACTATCATTATTGCGTCGGATTCGATAATCTAAACTCACAGGAGAACGACCATAAGGTGCCCGAGGCAGCAACAGACCCTTGGAGACAAGTAGGCTGGAGGCCGATGTATTGAATCTCGACGCAATTTGAGTGTTCCATCGTCATTACAAGGCCCTGAACGAAACAATTAACTATCATTTTTGCGTCGGATTCGAAAATCTAGACTCACCGGAGACGGACCATGTGGTGGCCAAGGCAGCGATATCCCCTTGGAGACAAGTCGGCTGGAGACCGATGTATTGAATCTCGACGCAATTTGAGAGTTCCATCGTCATTAGGAGGCCCTGAACGTTACACTTAACAAGCATTTTTGCGTCGGATTCGAAAATCTAGACTCACAGGAGAACGACCAAAAGGTGCGCGAGGCAGCAATAGACCCTTGGAGACAAGTCGGCTGGAGGCCGATGTATTGAATCTCGAGGCAATCTGAGAGTTCCATCGTCATTAAGAGTCCCTGAGCATTACATTTAACTATCAGTTTTGCGTCGGATTGGAAAATCTAGACTCACAGGAGAAGGACAACGTGGTGCCCGAGGCAGCAATAGACCCTTGGAGACAAATCGGCTGCACTCCGATGTATTGAATCTCGACGCAATTTGAGTGTTCCATCGTCATTAGGAGGCCCTAAACGTTACAATTCACTATCATTTTTGCGTCGGATTCGAAAATCTAGACTCACAGGAGAACGACCATAAGGTGCCCGAGGCAGCAATGGACCCTTGGAGACAAGTCGGCTGGAGGCCGATGTATTGAATCTCGACGCAATTTGAGTGTTTCATCGGCATTAGGAGGCCCTGAACGTTACAATTAACTATCATTGTTGCGTCGGATTCGAAAATCTAGACTCACCGGAGACGGAGCATGTGGTGCCCGAGGCAGCGATATCCCTTATAGACAAGTCGGCAGGAGGCCGATGTATTGAATCTCGACGCAATTTGATAGTTCCATCGTCATTAGGAGGCCCTGAACGTTACAATTAACAATCATTTTTGCGTCGGATTCGAAAATCTAGACTCACGGGAGAACGACCATAAGGTGCCCGGGGGGCAGCAATAGACCATTGCAGACAAGTCGGCTGGAGGCCGATGTATTGAATCTCGGCGCAATCTGAGAGTTCCATCGTCATTAGGAGGCCCTAAACGTTACAATTACTATCCTTTTTTTCTTCGGATTCGATAATCTAGACATACAAGAGAATGACCATAAGGTGCCCGAGGCAGCAAAAGACCCTTGGAGACAAGTCGGCTGGAGGCCGATGTATTGGATCTCGACGCAATTTGAGTGTTCCATCGGCATTAGGAGGTCCTGAACGTTACAATTAACTATCATTTTTGCGTCGGATTCGAAAATCTAGACTCACAGGAGAACGACGATAAGGTGCCCGAGCAGCAACAGACCCTTGGAGACAAGTCGGCTGGAGGCCGATGTATTGAATCTCGACGCAATTTGAGTGTTCCATCGTCATTAGGAGGCCCTAAACGTTACAATTCACTATCATTTTTGCGTCGGATTCGAAATTCTAGACTCACAGGAGAAGGACCATGTGGTGCCCGAGGCTGCAATAGACCCTTGGGAGACAAGTCGGCTGCAGGCCGATGTATTGAATCTCGACGCAATTTGAGTGTTCCATCGTCACTACAAGGCCCTGAACGTTACAATTAACTATCATTTTTGCGTCGGATTCGAAAATCTAGACTCGCCGGAGAACGACCATAAGGTGCCCGAGGCAGCAATCTCCACGGGTCCTTGGAGGACAAGTCGGCTGGAGGCCGATGTATTGAATCTCGACGCAATCTGAGAGTTCCATTGTCATTAGGATGCCCTAAACGTTACAATAACTATCATTTTTGCGTCGGAATCGATAATGTAGACATACAAGAGAATGACCATAAGGTGCCGACGCAGCAGCAGACCCTTGGAGACAAGTCGGCTGGAGCCCGATGTATTGAATCTCGACGCAATTTGAGAGTTCCATCGTCATTAGGAGGCCTGAACGTTACAATTAACAATCATTTTTGCGTCGGATTCGAAATCTAGACTCGCAGGAGAACGACCATAAAGTGCCCGAGGCAGCAATAGACCCTTGGGACAAGTCGGCTGGAGGCCGATG